>NW_007247378.1:1001052-1021764 GCF_000164805.1 Carlito syrichta
CACACATACACAGAGGAGAGGGAATTAGCAATTAGCACTTTTGTAAGAATTATGGCATTACCTAAACGGTAAGTCAACAGATAATTTCTGGCATGAGTTTTCTATTAAAGTGTTGAAAGCCTAAGATAAGATCTAGGTGAACTAGAGTGATGCTTTAGTATTTTAGATTTTGTCTTCGAAGATGTCTGAATTGGAACAATCACCCCTCAGAAAAGGTTGCTAGTTTGTCGGCCCACAAACTGGAAGTGAGTGACTCTTTCGAGATAATGTTTGACAGTCCAGGGAGAGTAAGAAAAAAAGGGAACGCCACTTGTTTTTGATATATCGAGAACCATGTATCTCTAAGCCAATATTTTGATGTGTTTTGAATTTCAAAAAATCTTTTTGAAATATTCCATTATGCTTTATTATGCTTAAAGCAGAGTAAAGAGAGGGAATTTTGGTTCTGCTGAGGTCAGATCAACAAAAGGCCAGAGTGTCAAATGATTAGAATAAAATTTAAAAAGAACAAGTGAAAATCAGAGAAACTGAGAAATGTCATTAACAGAATACCAGGAACTTCACCTCATAATGTCAAACACAGATATTTTGAGTTCTGTTCTATTAATAGAGATTGTGTTTTCTTCGAATAAGTGAACAGTAATGATGCTTAAATAACAACAAAAGAGAATTATTCTTTCTTTACATTATTTTATTATGGAAATGTGGGGTACAAGTCAGGATTAGGTATATAAGTAATCTACGTGCAGGTGAAGATTGGATCTTATTCTGCCTATGATATCTAAGTAACTCAGTG
This sequence comes from Carlito syrichta, assembly GCF_000164805.1. Classification (NCBI taxonomy): domain Eukaryota; kingdom Metazoa; phylum Chordata; class Mammalia; order Primates; family Tarsiidae; genus Carlito; species Carlito syrichta. The sequence goes on from NW_007247378.1 coordinate 1,001,849, forward strand.
GATATTTTCCTAAATTTACCTAACCTCCAAATATAGAATCAATGACAACTTGACTTTCAAGTCTGTTCAGAATATTATAAATTAGTATAATGAGTACTGTGATGAAGTTATTTTTCGTAGTGTTGGTTTTAATTAATGCAATTTACTATACTTCAATTTATCCTGGAGAGTATTTTACCTATTTGTTTCTCTTGTAAAAATTCATTTCAGACAACTAAAAAATTGTTTAGTCCCAGAGGAAGTATCTAGTTTTTATTTAAATATTTAAGAAATATGGGGAAATAAAATGACTTTATATTTAATTTCCAGGCTATTACTATTTTGTTATAAGGCACTAAGAAATGTGTGCTTGACTTGTGCTTAATTTCTAACAACATGACTTGAGTTACGGAGATATAGAGATTTCCATGTTCTGGTCCATTTCTAATAAGTTGAAACATACAAATTAAGGCCTTGGGAACTGAGTCCATGGCTCCATCTATTTAAATTAAAGAAGAAGGGGTGGGCCTCAAATACAATAACTTGAACATTACATCAGATACTCTTAATCATAACATCTCAAAGATATTAAGCTTGCACCTCTGGTACATATGCTGTCAAATACTTTAAAGGCAGTGTTATGTTCATTACATCCCTCCTATGAGACAGGGTAATTTTATCATATTCACCTTATTTATTGTGAAACAAGCTCAGGGAAGGTAAGTCATTTATCTAATGTGAAAGATAATGTTAGAATCTATGTCTGCCAATTCTGGAGTAAGGACTCTTAACTTCCTGCCTTAATTACACTTACTTGCATTTTAAAATGTCTATAAAAAATATCATTCCTTTTTGTTTATTTACCTAAGTTCATTCAGATTATTGTAGTTTCAAGGACTTGGTTTTTAGGTAGCCTCCTATCCCTGCCTCACTGCAAGTCCTAGATGCTAGATGCACAAAAAAACCCATAGTAGAATGGCCTAGTCCTAAAAATTATGCTGGCATTATAACATGCATCTGTACCATAAGAAGTTCAAATGCTAAGGGTATTCACTTTCATTTTATGTGTCTATGAAGAGGGAAAGAGAGCGCTCTCTGGCAGTGATAGGCTTCTCATTGGAAAATTCCAAATTCATTTTTCGTGATTCACTAGTAACATTAACATACATACATACATTCTTTGTATATACCTCTGCTAACATTTTCTTGTGTTTTAATGATGCTTCAACTTCTAACTACAGGCAGATTCTACCAAGGTGGCATTAAATGAACCATTCTGATCAATGGGAGTTTTGAATGTAGTTCGAGGGCTTTTGGTACACAGCAGAAAGTGACTAAATATGGTAAAAATTAGCAAATGTTGCACAGATGCTCATAGCTGACTTCTTGGTTTCCGACTTATTAAATGGTCTTTTTGCAAACCTATAGATCGTTATTCATGCAGATTTTCTATCGAGGGTGCTTCAATAGAGACTGCCTATTCTGAGTTAATGAGAAAAGTCCTAATTAAGCTAGCCATATGTTCAATTGCATTTATAAATGGAAAAAATAGCCCCTTTTTGCTGCTGATACTACCATTGTTGTCAACTCCTGCTGCTATGGGTGTCACTGAAGCAGTTACTGTTTCAACAGTCTCCTCTGTACTCCAACATGTTCATTCCAGGCCTGCATTCTGTTTTATGAGATATTCTTGGCACGCACAGTGAATGCCTGCAATGCTTGCTTATGAAAATATCTTTCTGAAGATCTATGTCTGTATTGAATGCAACTATGTCTTCAATTTTGCCCTGGGGATACAGATCTAGCAATGCTGCCAAAACATATTCTTTCTTTTCAAGCATTTAATCTATTCTGGAGCACATGGAGAGCACAGGAGTTAGGATTGCCCTACATAGCCCTTGTCCCTTTTGCCGTGATATTTAGGCTTCATGTTTTGGCCTTTTCTACTGTGCAGGTGCAAAACATTTGTTTGAACCTGTATCTTCCCTTGAAGTCAGGTAAATAAACTAAGTATAAAAGCTGCATTACCACGAACCTAAAACTGCTTAGAGAAACATATTTTTCTTTTGTAACTACTCAAGCCTAAACATTTGAAAATGGAAATTAAAGACTTCTAAATAATTGATGGCATTGGAACATAGTTTAATAAGGTAATATTATTTATTTATTCTACATAGTTTACTTATATGATAAACATGCATTATGTTCTTACATGACTCCTACGTTTTCTGTGGAATAAAGGTAATAATTAGCATCTCTTCTCAAGAATCTCAAAGCCATGATCATCAGTGCTTTTTGTGCTTGTGTGTAGAGTATCTGTGAATCTATTTCAAATGTAAATAAATTTGGGTAACTAGGATGCCTTATTTAAAGAAAAAAGGGAAAAACAGCTTATACAAATATAACAATACGTTAGAAATGTACTCTCAATAATGAGGCTTTTTGTGTGTATTTCAGTTTTTTATTAATTACTATAGACCAAGATCAGATAATTTTATTTATGAGATATGATTAAATATTGCCAAGATCATTGATGAATTGAAGAAGAATCAAGGACTTAAGTTACTTGTTCAATGTCTCTAAGTAAGTAAACCAAGGAAATCTAATTGCAAAATGTCTACTCTACCACCTCCAAATAATATAAATATACAAATATATTTTATTTTAGTGTTTTGCATCTTTATTTAAACAACTCATGTTTCTAAAATTTATTTTGCTATATAATATGGGATAGAGAATTTTTTTGTTTTCTGATATTGTCATCAAATTGCGTTATAACCATTCATAAGCTAAATTCCTCTGGTCACCTATGAAAGTCAATTAATAGACTTATTGATTGCCTTAGGTAATTAATTGAATGATTTACTAACTGTACTAACTGCAAATGATGATTTCTTGTCTTCTTTCAAAATTTGCTTTTTGTTTTTGTAAAAGTATATGAAATAATTTTCATTATCAATGTTACATAATAACATATTTATTAGGTATATTTAGCTCATCCCTGACTTTATAATTCTAATTTTCCTTAATAGACGTAGTGTTAGTGTTTAAATTGAGATAAACATTCTTTAGTGTGTCTACAAAGTAAATTACCATGCATAGTGTAATCAATGTTTTCTTTATCAGTAATGCATGTAGAAATTTAACAAATACTTATTAGGCTGGCAATGTGATGTTCCTTTTTCTACCAGATGTGATGATAAATCATGTAATCTAACTTTCTTAGCTATATGAACTTGTTATTTATTCAATATACTACATTTGCTTTGATACTTAATTTTTAAATATAATACCAGATTTAAATTTAGATAAATACTATTTCCCTACAATAAGGAAGAAGGAAGTCATGCTAGTCTTACCCTATGTCATTTTGACTGCTATTTGACAGTCTTCTGGGATAAATGAATAATAGAAAATTATTCCAAGCTTTCTGTCTTAGTTTTGTTTTTCTCTCATAACATTTTTAATGCTTTTAATACTAAATGATTACAGCTGTATTCAATTTTAACATACAATTACACAAATGCACATATATTATATATACATATGTATAAAATATTAATTATAAAGCAACTGAAAAGGCACATTTATGAAGGCAGTCTTTTTTCAAACTTCTGTTTCTCATTGGTTTCCCAGGAAATAAACTCTAACATGAAGATGTGCAAGTAGGATGACTATTAGGGCGTGTTTAGAGATCAACACCATTGGAAGAGTATGGAGGATATATGACTGGACAGAATGAGTGGTTGTAACAAGATGCAGTCCCAACAAAGATATCAGCAAATCTTACAATTCCACAGAGAGTTTGGTGCTTGAAACTTCGTCACTGGCCGTCTTTAGTGCAAGAGGGTCATGTCTATATATGTCCTGGCATTGATCAGTCAATGTGGGATGCTTCTGATCAGAAACCATAATGAAGCCAAATTTTTTTTCTACCAGAAGCAATTTCTGAAGGCAATTAATCACCAGTGTGGCAATGAGCTATGGAGTTTTGAGGAAAATCCAGGTGGCATACCACATTCTCCACTACAACTTCTTATATTTTTAATTTGTTCCTTTAAAAAAAATGTTTACTGAACAAACACTATTTATGTGGAGATTTTCTGATTACTAAAAATATAACTGTGAACAAAACAAACAAAAATTCCGAACTTTTTGGCATTCCCACTATAATGAACAAGAGAAATTGCCATATGCAGGGTGTACAGAATTTGCTGTATGCCAGGCTTCACTGTGTTTTACATATATTTACACATTTAAACTTAAAAAATAACATGGGAATTAAAAATAGGTGTTTTACAGATGAGCTAACCAAGGCCTAAATAAGATAAACTTGCCTAGTGACATAATAACATTTGTCAAGTAACTTTGGATGAAGACAGTTTTACCTCAAGAGACAATGATTATAACCTCTAGAATTTATACACACACACAATTTAGACACACACATACACACACACACACACACACACACACATATGTAAAGAGGTAAGAAATAAAGTCCTCGGGTTACGTATAATAAAAGAGATGAGAGAAAATAAATTCCATATACATTTCAACTTGTAATTGTTTAATGTTTTCCATTATTTTTCCAGTTAAATATTTTTTTAAAAAATCAATTTGCTAAATTATAGTGATTTTGCTTTTGTCTTTGCAAAAATTTGTATAGGTCAAGAGGGATGTTGAGGCCTAAAAACTACAGAAGCTTATCTCTAGTCTAAAGAAATATCACCTGGTTGTTCTCCTTAGACTACTCTGTGTATTCATGATGAAATCAAACTTACCAAAATATTTTGATGTAAGTTTTATATTTGAACCAAAATAATAATAATATTCTATCAATAAGTCTACTGATTTTTCGTGACTCATATTCACCACTTTGACAATATTTTGTTATTCTATTGTGTATAAATGGAGAGTACCTGAAAGAGAATAATACAAAGTCTACTTCAGTGAAAATTGCCTGAACTTTTTTGGAGGATGGAATCGTCTGAGTTAGAATGTTATACCCTGGGCCTAGAGATCATTCCTTTAAAAGCAGAAATAGTTTTTATATTTATAGAGACTAAGCCATACATATTTAATAGAATAACTGTAATTATACAAAACTTTAACAGTTTAAGAAACACCTTAGTTCTGTTTTTCATTACCAGGAGGAACTGCTATTTGTACACAATAAAGAATCACTGATTGATGGAAACTGTATTCTCCTTGCTATATTCCTGAGCGTGTTCTGAAAAAGAGCAATACACCAATCTTTCTGAATATAATTCATTTGATTATTTTATTATGGGCATCTATCTCCTGGGATTTTATTAATTTTATTTCTTTTCATAGTCTGACATTAGAGATGATTTAGGACATGTAATACTGAATTCCACCAGTTCGTGCAGAGCACTCTGAATTTCTTTCTCTCTCAAAATACTTTGAATTTTGAGAAATGTTGAAATTATTTCTTAATGTGTAGTTTTGGCACATCCTTTGAAATGTTTTATATGGATTGAGTTAGTAATTAAAAAACAATTTATGTCAGTCACAGATTACAATTGGTGTAAATTGTATAGGAAATGGTTTGGTGAAACTAATTATATATTTGTATTAACATAGTACTGGCCCAATGATTAATCTCAAAGCAAAATTAAAATAAATAAATATTTGAAATATAAGATAAAATCCTGATATCCTGTAATAAACTTTTATAAATATGGAAACAGTTACCTATGTACTTGTTCAGCATTATTATTAGAGACTGACAGATGCTTAGGGAAACTGCCTATTAGTGAAGTAAATGCTTGATTAAGATTTTTGAATCAGGAATCAGGTTATATAAAATTGTTCCTGGAGTCATTACATGCAACAACTCAACAATCTGTAAAAATATACTTTTCGACTGTGTGCAATTACTAGAAATGTTTAAAAATGTGTTATTGAAGTTGTTCTTCCTATCTACCAGTCCAGGCTGTTTACCCTACAGAGTAGCCAGTTCTCTGTCATTTCAATAAAATTACTTTGATTTTCCAACTGAACTTCAACGATATACACAGATTACCCTGCCTATGGATCCATTTCTTTAATAAACTTTTCATCTCCTAAAAAAATATGTTATTGAAATACCATGCCATAAATGTAAATCTCCATTTCTAAATTAATATTGTTTAAATATAAGATTAAATCTAATCAGACATAGCATTTTGAAAAATGCTATGCCAAAATATCATATTTTAAAAGTGACTAAAACCCATGTAACCGGCAATAAGCTATCTCTACAATAATAATTTTAACAGGCTTAGAAAACAATACATTACAAAAACAATATAATTGAGAACTTGTCTTTCTATTGATAGAGATGATAAAATAATGTGAAGTTTATATAAGAACAATAAGCGAATCTATTTCTAGCACTTTTTAAATGTTATCTTAAAACTTTTATAATTATATAAATATTAAAGATATATATGTCATCTTGATTACTAAAAAATATAAAGTAACTAATTATTTTAAAGCCAATGCAAGCCTAATTTTTGGTTCTTCCTTAAAACTTATGGAAACTTTTAAATGCCATGAGTTTAGAAATGCCTGTTTTGACCTAATAATGTCACAGTTCGCAACATAGCCATGCTTTTTTTCTGTCAATATATTGTTTAAATATAATTACTCTGAATTTCAAAAGTGTGCAGAAACTTTAACAAGCATAATCTAATCAAGTTTTGAAATGCTTAGCTAGAGCTGACCTTTAAGCATGTATTCTAATCAATAATGAAATTTTACTTTGCACCCTGTAATAGTAATCTGAATGATATTATAGAGTAATAAGAGAAAGTGCACTTGAATAAATAAGTGTTCAAGTGTTGTAATGCATTTTAAAATTATATTGTTAATGCAGAGAAAAATATGAAATCTATATGTAAATTACATTTATGGTAAAATAGTAGATTTTAGTTCCTCAAAATTGAGTTTTTCTTTAAGTAGATATTTTATTTTATTTTATTTTTTATTTTTATTTTTTGAGCCTAATTTTGGAGTCTCACTCTGTCGCCCAGACTGGAGTGCAGTGGCCACCATCGGCCACCGCAGCTTCGACCTGCTGGGCTCCATCTATCCTTCCGCTTCAGCCTTCCAAGTAGCTGGAATTACAGGAGCACGCTACCAGGCCCGGCTAATTTTTTGATTTATTTTAGAGATGAGGCCTCACCAAATTGCCCAGGCGGGTCTCAGGTAATCCACTCACCTCAGCCTCCCAAGGCGTGGGATTACAGGCTGAGCCACCGAACCCAGCTAAGTAGATATTTTAAATGTATATTTCCTTTTAGTAAATAGTAATTTTTAAGTTATATTAGAAAACCCAATGCAAAATGCTGGCTTTCAAAATGATACTTATACTTTTAAAACATTTAACTAAGCCGGGCTTGGTGGCTCAGCCTGTAATCCCACGCCTTTGGGAAGCTGAGGTGAGTGGATTGCTTGAGCCCGCGAGTTCCAGACCCGCCTGGGCAGCAAGACCTCATTTCCACAATAAATCGAAAAAATCAGCCGGGCGTGGTAGCGCGCGCCTGTAATTCCGGCTACTTGGAAGGCTGAGGTGGAAGGATTGCCCGAGTCCAGTAGGTCGAGGCTGCGGTGGCCAGGAGCGGCCACTGCACTCCAGTCTGGGCGACAGAGTGAGACTCCAACTCAAAACAAAACAAAACAATAACTAAATGTTAAAAAGCATATCTGCAATGATGGAATAAAATGAAGAAAATGACTGATATTTTCTGTGTTAGCTTGTATGTCACCATGTTTATGTGTTCAGATAATTTATAAAATACACCAATAAATATGATTAACTATAATTTCATTACTTTGAGATGCCCACCATTTATATGCTGATATGTACATTTCAATTATATGCTGTTGATGTTGGGCCATTTATTGCTAGAAATAGGATTATTTCCTGAACAATACTGTTTTATCCTAGTTCCCATGGAGTTGACTCCCCATAATTCATAGCAGAATTTCGACCACATTCTCAGTCAGTGTGATACAGTTGGGATTCAATTGTTCCAGGTAGCACTGATGTTTATAAATGTTTTTCAGAGTAGTGTAGGACTCCCAACGATTGAAAAATTTCTACTGAATTTTTACCTGTTCCTGCAGCCATTTCCTTAGAGAATCCTTGTGATACTTTAAAATATTTTTAATATTTAGAATGGTCCTTTGTTTCTTTGAAGGGTTACAAAACTGCCACTTCCTGATCTTTTGCTAGACACTATCAGTCAAAAAATATCTACCCAAATAAAAAATAAGGCAGAGAGAAAATAGGGACGTGAATGACATAAGATACAGATCACAGTGAAATCAAGAGAGCACAATAGAGTATGTACTTGTTTAATAACGTTTGCCAATGTTAATATCGTTCATTGGATGAGGACGTATAGTAGAAAGTAGCAAGCTGATTATCTTTAGTTAATTGTGTATGACAACACTCAGTATAATGAAAATAATATTGATGCATGCACATAATTCAGATATGACTGGATTTAGGCTAAACTGGTGCTTATAGGGATAATATTTAATAGGAAATTTATAAATGTGTTTATATGTACAGGTGTATATTGTATATGGTGTTTTCAAATGTTCCTTTTCAATATGCCATTTTTTCATATTAACACTTATTCTTTTAATATATTGTATATTTACCTTCTATTCTGTTGAATTGACATGCTATATTGATCTTGCAAACCATCTATTAATAAACATTTATCTGTTTCCAATTTTTCAGTATTTTAAGACACAGTGACTTGGTGCATCTCCAGCATTTTAAAAAATGGTTGCATTAGCTTAGAATATACATTTTTAAAAGTTTGTACACTATGAGGTGTGGCTCACTGAATTATCACATATTAACTCACTGGGATAGCCCCACCATCTCGATCAAGAAATGAAACATTGTCAGCTATCCAGATTTCCCACTTAGTCAGCCTCCAACTATTATTTTTTCTCCCCTCACCAAAGGTAACCACTTTTAATTCTGTGGTTAAGTCTCAACTTTGTGGTATAGTTTTGACCATTTTTAACTTTGATATAAATAAAATAAAAAGCATCATAATTTTATATTTTGCTTTGGTAACAATAAAATATTTTGAAATGTATTTTTTTTTTGTTTCACGTAATTATAGCTAATTCATTTCTATTTGTATATAGTGTTGCATTGCAGGACTTTACCAAATGGATTTCCAAGTTCATTTAAATAGATTGGGTTATTTCAATTTGCTATATATTGAGTAATATTGCTATGAACACTTTTGCACATGACTTTTGGGCCACATATGTTCAAAATTTTGTTGACTAAATATGAAGGAGAGAAATAGATGTTATATTTGCATAAGCTCAACTGCAACAGATAATGACATTTCCCCAAAATGTTTATATCAATTGATATCCCATTAGTGTGTTTGAAGTTGTTGTTTTTTCATAACTTAAACAGTACTTACTTGCCTTTAAATTTCAGTTGTTCTGATTGGTAAATGTTAATATGTCGCTGTGTTTTTAATCTGCATTTTCTTAATGACTATAGACATTCAATATTTTTTCTGATGCTCTTTGTAATTCGTTTGTGAAGTGTTCTGTCTTTTGCATGTATTATTGTGGGTTCTTTAAAAGTAAATTATTTCAGTATTTTATTTGCCTTTTCTCCCTTTTAATGGTGTAATTTGCTGGTCAGAAAGTTCCAACATAACTGTTGTGCAAGTTTATCAATCTTTTTTCCTTAATGACTTGTGCTTTCTAGTTCAGTTAGGAAAATCTTTGCTTAAGGGAGTGAATCTAGTCTCTCATGTTACTCTCTGAAACTATATTATTTTACTTTTGATATTTACAATTATAATTAAATTGCAGTTGGTTTTGGGGGATTATGATGTGATGCCACAGGAGACTATCAAAAACAACAGTTAGCCTCTCAGATACCTTTTTCGGATTAATAAACACTCTCAAGAACAAAACTCCAAAGGACCATGTCCTCTTGCTAATTTTTGCACAATAATACTCTTAATATTGCCAACTTTTTTGAAGTTATATTTTATATTTATATAACCTAATTTTTTCCCAGAAACATTTGGTCCATTTACCTATCTCCTATTACTAGAAATAAATTTTTTTTATTTTACTACTTTTTTTCTTTATGACCTTTAGATTTATTGAATTTTTAAGTCTTTATTGTTTTCTTACCAAGATAATTTTTCAGAGTTAATTTATTTTTCTTTATTGTGATGGCTTCTTCTAATTTCAAAATATAATAGGCTCTTAGTTTTTCTTCAGAATATAAATTAGAAGGGAAAATAGTAAGTGTTTTGCTTCTGTTACAATATTGTTTTAATGTTTTGAATATTCTCATTGAATTTATTTTATATTGATTATTTTAGGCCCATTTTAAACAATATCAGACATCTAAATTCTTAGTTATCTCATTCTTTTAGAGGAAGTGACATGTTTACTCATTGCTCAAAATGTATGTGGATTTTCTAAGTGATGTGCATATCATTTAATTGTATTATCTTAAGGTAAATTAAAATCAATATTTATTTTACTTCAAAAACTAGAATACCAAGGTATGTTGAGAATAGACTGACATAAACTCCTCATAGAAAAAAATCTTGACAGAGAGTTGTAGCTTAGGTCAAACACTTAATTCTACCTATTTCTTGGTATGGGGGCTTCTTTCTGTAAATCTAAAGAAACACCAGCATTAGAAGCTAGTTATGAGAAAATGTTTGTTTCTCCCCTTTAATCTTCAATGTCTTGTAGGGCAAAAAGGAAAGGATGGACAAACCACTTTACACTTTATCAATATTTCATCACCTTATTTACTTTTTTATTGTGCGAACATGATCGAAAGTATCCCAGTCACCCTCTGTTTTTCCAGTGCTACCTTTGTTTCTGACTCTTAGAATTCTGACTCAAGGGACTTAATTAGGTTTTATTGGTTATATATTTATTTTCCTTCTCAGAGTGTTTTTACTTTTAATCAACAAATTAAAGCGAGTAGTCACCTTTTCCTTTAGTCTGTTTTCACACATTTTACCTTGTAGAAATGCTTTGAGATTTTTCATGTATGAATGTTTTTATTTCTAAGTTTCCACGGCAAATATATTTCATTTTGTTTAAAACTTGATAAACTGCTTCAGAAACTAGACTAAACTGAGAGTTAATTTTGTTTCTTTTTAGAATCTTTGAACATAAAAAGGAACATGTTAATGGGATTTTTAAAAAGCTACAGGTATATTTTAAACTTACCTCTGTATTTCAGTAGTATACACATAGGAAATATTAAGATAATTGAGAATTTTACATTAGGAATTTTAAAAATAGAAATCTAATGAAGAAAAAGCATGAAAACAATATGAAAAATTATGTGTAATATATGATTAATGTGATTGTCATTCAGACTTATAGAAACGTATTTTCCATTCAAAGCCTCTATGGAAGAGTCTAGTGTAGCAATGGAAGGATGAGCTTAAGGAAGTCTTCTGGTAGAAGAAGTTTTAAGCAATGCTGCAGAGATGTAAAAGTGTATGCCACATTTGTTGGAAAATAGCTAATACAAAGGGTATCCAGAAAAAAACAAAAAACTAAATGAAACCAAAAGGGTTGACTGATATAAGAAAGGGAACAAACTTGAGAGATATGCAAAAAAAATTAAAATTGCATGGCAGAAAGGGGAATCATTGGAGGATTTTAATCAGAGGAAGGTAAGTTATCTGTGTGTGTTCTATGTATATATTAGCATAAGCTAGGAAGTCTAGAATATTCTTTAATAGAAATATTAAAAGTGGACATCTAAGTCTTGCTCCTGATTATAAGAAACATACTTTTAATAGTTCACTGAGGTATGATATTTGCTTTAGGTTTACATAGATAAACATCATCAGATTCTAACTTGTTTCCTCTGTTCTTAACTGTTGATATATTTAACAGAGTTGATCTGAGTCATAAATGAAACAACACTTAAAGCAAAGAGTGTTGCAGAGGTCCCCTAGTGGCAGTATTTATAGGCAGAACACTGAGGTAATATGTAGAAATAGCTTAAATGGTTGTATTTAGGTGACTGTCCTATTTGAATATGGCAGCCTGTGACTGGGTGAGGCTTGGTTTGCTTGTGACTGACTGAGAATTGATTGTCTGCTACAAAAAATATACAGCTAGGTTAGATACATTTTGTCTATGTACTAAGTTAAGTTGCAGTTCCTTATGTAGGAACTCAAAAGTATAGAGACAGTCTTGGCCAATGACCTCTTATTTAATTTAATAGGTGAAATAATGGATATAAGAAATGGGTTGATGAGGACAGTTAATAGACATGACAATTAAAATAATTAGGTTTTTGTCAAAAAAATTTAAGTCTCTGGTTCTTGAAAAACTGAATGCAACTAATGACATTGAGAATGAAAATGAGTTAAATTCAAGAAATATTTCAGAAGTATAACTAGCAGAAACAAGTGCATAACTAGCAACTTTTCATTTATTACTTTATGTGATCAGGGTTGGCACTTAGTCTTCTATTCTGTATAAAATTAAGATATGTATTCTTTTCGTTCTGTCTTTTCTGCTAATATTCCTAATCCTTATCCAATACCACCTTGAATAATGGTGAGACCATTGATGTGAAATGATGAATGCAAAAACAATTATATTTCCAGGGGAAGAAAGTAATTGGTCTTGATGAGAACATATTGAATTGAATAACCTGCAACATATCAGCAATAGAGATTCCCCCAGGCCATCTTTAAATTGTGGATTAATCTTCATTGAAGAATTAATTGAAGTTGCAGGAATGGAAGAGATCACTAAGAGAGAAAGAGTAAGGAGGAAGACTAGGCTCAGATCTCATTCATTTATCCATGTAGTAACATAACTTTTTAATAGACTCTAACTGCAAAAAGTCTAATACTGGATTAGTAGCTGCAAATTCCAGGATCATTGTTATAATTCTTACTCTCAAAAATATATGTATTAAAGTAAACATATATTCAATATTTTATAAAATAGCCCATTGCAGTCATAGTTCAAGTGTATTGTTTATGTAACAACATTTGCTTGGCAAATCTTTATATAGGAAATGGCACATTTTTTTTTTCTGTAAAGAACAAGTTAGTATATATATTTAATGTGAAGACCATATAGTCTGTCACAATTATTTGATTCTCCTAATGTGGCTTCCACGCAGCCAGACAATTGGTAAAGGAATGAATGTTGTTGTCTTCCAATTAAATTTTGTTTACAGAAACGGACAATGGGATGGATTTAGCCAGTAAGCAGTATTTTGCATTCCCCTAATACAGGAGTTGATAAGAGAGATGTATCTAGAAGAATGACTAGAAATATTCCAAGCATAAAATGTTAGGTTCAGGTATAGTACTCTTTTCTTTCTTTCCTAGTCTAGTAATTTTCATGTAAGTAGAGATATTGTTTATTTATTGCTCTATCCTCAATGAAAAGAAAAATGTTTTTTCCAATAATAGATGCTCAGTAAATATTTGTTAAATAAATACTTATTTTACCATTGAGGGTTAATAGCTACCTCTGGAAGTCTATAATATTTGCAGAAGATTCCTACAATTTTATTCTTTAATTTCTTTTTCAAGAATGAGAATTAAGTGTTACAAAATATCTCTTTTACCACTATTGAGAAAATAACTTACTTTATCTTTTAAAGGCACTTGTGGGTTTTTTTTTTTTAAAGTATACAAATACTTTGGTACTACTTCCATTAAAAAGTGAGGTACTATGCCTCACCCTTGAATATGGGAACCTTGTAACTACTTTGACAGTAGAGAACAGCAGAAGTGCCACTTTGAGATTTCCAAGGCTAGATTATAAAAAGTCATGTAGCTTCTGCTTTGGCTGCTGGAAAACTAACATGAACTCTTAAATTCTGATGTGAGAAGTTTAACTACATCAAGATAAAGAATCCATGTCAAGGAATTCCAATGGTCAGTGTCACCAATGATGCTGCAGGTGACTGCATCAATTGCCAGCCATATTAGTATATCATCTTGCATGGTTAGTCCATTGGTAATTCAGGTGATAGTTGTTCCAAGTGACACTCAACTGCAACCACACGAGAGACCCAAGAGAGTTCTGCCTAACCTCACTCTTGGTATACTTCTGACCCACAAAATGAAGAAGAAAATTAAGTCAATGCTTTAAGCCACTAGGTTATATTGTACTAAGTTTTACAGCAGTAGTAACTGAGCTAGAATTGCGTATTATCTTTTAAGATACTATTGCATTTGGTCTATGATGTACTGAAGAAACATCTATTTTTTTAAATTTTTGTCAATTTTGCTATCAGAGTTATATAGAAACGTTTGCATGCTTTCTGTTTTATTTCTTATGTAATTATAATACTTTACAGTTTTTGAAAAGACAGTAAAACCAAATGGATATACACTTTTGCAAAAGAGTATGGAGTAAATATTGAAAATACCAATTTATATGCAAGGCAGCATACTAAAAATTTTACACAAGACTTTTTTAAAAAATTCAGTGCAACAAAAATAAAGCACTTACAAAAGGGGGCCAAAAAAAAACACCCAGGGTTTATTTATTTTTAAAAATGTGTATTTATTCTTATATGTTTAAACTTTAGTCACTGTCAAAGTACTCTCCATTTGATGCAATACACCTATCGAGATGCTTTTTCCACTCCGCAAAACAGTCGTTGAACTTGTCAATTTCATTGTCTTTTGGTCTCCTGCCTTTTTTAAAATATATATACCTAGTCTACATAGTTGGTTTTTTTGTTTGTTTTATGAGTTGGAGTCTCACTCTTGTCACCCAGGCTGGAGTGCAGCGTCACTCGATCTGCTGGGCTTAGGTGATTCTTCTGCCTCAGCCTTCCAAGTAGCTGGAACGACAGACACATGTCATCATGCCTGGGTAGTTTTATGTGTGTGTGATTTATTTTGGAGACAAGGTCTCACCTAGTTACCTGGGCTGGTCTCGAACCTCCCAGCCTCAGGCCATCCTCTCGCCTTGGCCTCCCAAAGTGCTGGGATTACAAGCTGAGTCACTGAGCCCGGCCTCTATTCTATTAGCAAAACAGTTCCCTTAGAAAAGTTCTTCATTTGGGAAAACCAAAAAATGTCACTAGGGGTTAGATCGGGTGAATAGGGAGGGTGGGGCACAAGTGGTATGCCATTTTTGGTCAAAAACTCCTGAACACACAGTGACTGTGGTGTGGACAGGTACACTTGAAAATCACACATCCTGAAATAGGAAAACATGTTGAAACAATCTCAAAAACAAAAAATGACTAAAGCTGAACACAGCCTCTCAGAACACTAGCTTGGACATTGTTGCACAATGGGTTCCTAGCACCCTTATCTAGTTGGGGAAACCTGTACTACATGGGACCTGCCCTCCAAATATAATTCCTGTTTTATTGGGTTTCCACCTGTATCATTATTATGCCAATTTTAAAAATACGAGAATTTTGGCATAACAATTGGCCAAGGTCACATTGTGAGTACTACAACCAAAAAAATCTGATTTCAATGACCATAATCCTAGATGCAATACATCATTCTTCTATTTCTTTGGTGACTATTGGTGATCCAGTTAAGATTTTGTTGTTATTATTGTTGTGGTTAACTTTTATTTGCATTTATATTACTCATATGTGCCTTCTTAAAACATCATTTAATTTAGTTTGTTATAAAATTTGCTTATAGACACATAATATGCCCACTTCCTTCTGAATAAAACTTAAAGAAATCTCTATTTTTGCTTTATTAGACTTGACAGATATTTGTGTATTGTATCATTACTTGAAATAGTAAATCTCTGCCTGTATTATCATATATCTATATAAATTGTGTTATTGATTTTTTTGTATATTCACATATAAAAATTATATATTTATAATAAAATATCTATTCACATATGGTTATATGTTTTACATAAATACCTATGTGTGAATGCACGTATATGTGTGTTTGTATAAATAGCTTTCTTATTCTCCCAGAGAGAAGTTTTGTAACCTCTCTCTCTCAAAGTTCTAATTCATCTTATACTATCCTTGTACTTTTCTAAAGAGTCTTTTTGAGGGAAGAGATGAGAATAGTTGACTTTTTTATCTTCATAAAAATACATAGCATGATATCTAACCTCATAACCATTTTTAAGAGCACAATACAGGCACAATGTTGTATACATCTCTAAAACTTATTTATCTTGTGTGACTGAAACTTTATACCTCTTCAACAGCAACTTAATTCCCATTTTTCCCCGCCCCTAGACCCTGGCAACCATCATTCTATTCTCTGCTTCTATGAGTTTAACTATTTTAGATTCCTAATATAAGTCAGATCATGTGATATTGGTTCCACTTTGTCTGGCTTATTTCACTTAGCATAATGTTCCAGTTTCATCTATATAGTCTCATTTGACAAGATGAAATTTTTTTCAAGATGAATGATTTTTACAGTATGGAATGGAAATGGTGAACTCCCTGCAATGCATGAAATGAAACGTTTAAAGACATGTATAAAAGAAGTTTCTAAGAGCACAATTGAGTTGCATATTGATAACAATGTAATATTTGTGGATGGATTTGGTGACAAATTTCTAATGCTTGTAGTAAAGTACTTAAAGACATATATATACATATGATATTTATAAGGGTACAAAATAAAATCCATTGTACATATATACCACATTGTCTTTACCCATTCATTCATTGGTGGATAGTTGAGTTGTTTCCATACCTTGAATGTTATACATAATGCTGCAATAAATATGGGAGTGCAGGTGTCTTTTCAAGACACTGATTTTAATAATTTTGGATACATATATCCAGAAGTGTGGTTGTTCAATCATATGGTAGCTTCATTTTTAATTTATGAGTGACTTCCATACTATTTTCAGTAGTCATCGTACCATATTACACTTCTTCCAACACTGTATCCTGAAGCTTTTTCCACTGTTCAAAACAATTTTTGAACCCGTCAATTTGAATGCCTTTTACTACTTCTGCCATTTTTTTGTTTCACTTCTTCCACTTCAGCAAAACATTTCCTTTTGAGAACTTTTTCATCTGGGGAAACAACAACAACAAAGAAACTTCACTCAGGGCAAAAATGGGTGAATAAAGAGGAAGGGGGATGTGGGTCATGCGGTTTTTCGTCAAAAACTGCTGAATGCTCCTCATGGTGTGGTCAGATTGTTCATGTAAATTACTATCACGAAATGGGCAAACACATTGAAAGAATCACCAAAAAAAAAAAAAAAAATCAGTGAAGCCAAATGCACCATCTCACAACAACCCTAGCTGGTACACTGACACAGATGGGTTTCTATAATACTTACCTAGTGGTTGAAGCCTAGACTAGAAGGAACACGCCTTCCAAAAAATAATTCAATTTTGGGAGGTTCCCACTCATACTTTTCTGTGCTTATAGTCACACAAATTTCCTCATATATTTTATTTGGTCTCATTATTTTAAGCACCCTTTAGATCATTATTACTCTACATTTACATCTTTGTTCCCAGCTACTCTTTTGAACTTCCAACTTACTTATTTAACAGTAAACTCAAAATATCCAACTGGGTATCTAATTGGAATTTTAAATGTATCCTGACCTGAACAAAACTTCTAGCATTTCCCATATTTGTTTCTCCAATAGTCTTCCCCGTTGGTATAAATGGAAACTTCATTATTTCACTTGCTTAAACCAAAATGTTGATGCCATTCTTAAATTCTGTTTCTCAAAAATCAGTTCAATCTGTCAAATAATCACATTGGATGTAACTTCAACATATAAAGAAAATAGTTATGTGATTCATTTTAAACCGTCATCTTGTTTTGCCTAGAATATTGTAATTCCTAAATGATCTTCCTACTTTTTCCCAGCATCACCTATTGCTTGTTTTTAACCATTGACCAAAAGCAATCTGCTAAAATATTAAATATAAGTTGCATAATATCACTCTTGTCTTTATAGTTCTCCTTCACATAATGGGCAAAATCTAAAAAATGACTTTTGAGGATCCATATGATCTGATTCCCTCCTTTCTTCCTCTTACCAAGCTATTTCTCTTGCATTATATTTTATTGCATTCTTTATGTTTCAATCACACTGGCCACGTTAATGTTTCTTGAACTACCTCTGTAATTAATAGTTGCTATTTCTTCTGCCTACAGTATCCTTTTTCAGAACACTTTTCCCTCATTTCTTGTCTTTCAGTCAAATATCTTGTTAACAGTGAGTTCTTTCTCATCTTCACTGCCTACATTTGCAGTTTTTTCTAACTCTCGCCAAAATTTTTTTCAAATAAAACCCCATTCCCGGCTTTATTTTCCCTTTAGAATATGTAATTTTCTAATTAATGTAATATTCATTTTTCTTCTTCATATGAAATATAAGCTTTTGAGGATATAGTTTTGTTTGTCTTGTATAATGCATTTTTTTCCTAAATCTTAAAATTGTTTCTTGACACAGAAAGTCATAAATCAATATTGGTTGAATGAACAACCATGAAATTCTCACAGAAAGTTTAATATATTATTTCATATCTGTTTTATGAAGTACTAATTAACATTAGCTGTAAATTCATACTTAAGAATGTCAGCAATAATTCAATTTATGGTTTTATTTTATTTTTATTTATCATTTTAATACTTGCTTGTCTTTCTTCTAATCTTTACTTACTTCTACTGGATTACTCATTATTTTACTCAGAGATACTATATTGTTGATGAATTCTTTGAATTTTGGAATGTTCAAACATACTTTTCTTATTTGTGAAAGACATTTTCCTCGGCATCAAAGTTTAAATTTAAAAAAAAATGTGTTACAATGGGGGTTAGGGATTAGTTGGACTTTGCTTTAAGACTCATGGTGAACTTGTCTTCTCATTCTGTCAATTTCTTGTCCCTCTGAAAGTCATAATTTACCAGAGCACTGCTCACATTTCTCTGTGGTAGAACTGTGCTTCCTGGAGGTCTCCAGGTATAGATCTTGAGTTCATTTTAGAAGATGCCATTATTAAGTTTAATTTGAGAAAAAAATGACTTAATACAAAGACTAGATTTTAAAAGCTGTTTTCAGTATTTTAAATAATTATTCATTTCCTTTACATTTTTTATTCCTGTGATTGAAAGATATTATTCAGGTGACACTAGAAAATCATTTTATGGTGACCCCAGTTTTTTTTACATGTTGTTATAAGCTTTTTAATTATTGGGATTATAGAAATTTGTCAATGTGCCTGTCCATTTGTCCAATAGGTTTTAATTTTAGAGTCGTTTTAGGTTCCCAGTAAAACTGAGCAGAAGGTACAAAGATTTCACTGATATGTCATTTTCCCCCACAAACATAGCATTCCCTCTTTATCAGCATTTCCCACAAGTGTGATGAATTTGTTATAGTTGATGAACTCACGTCGACACATCATTATCACTTAAAGTCTATAGTTTATAGGGTAAATGTACAATGTCATGTATCTATGATAATATCAAGCAGTGTAATTTCACTACCTTAACAATTATCTGTGATTTGCCTGTTAAGCTCTCTCTCCACACTAACCCCTAGCAATTACTGATTTTTTACTGTCGCCATAGACATTCTTTTTCCAGAATGCGATACAGTTGTAATCATACAATATGTGGTTTTTTAAGGAAGGCTTCTTTTACTTACCAATATGCATTTAAGATTCCTCTATGTCTTTTTATGTTTTGGTAACTCATTTATTTCTAGCACTGAATAATATTCCATTGTCTGGATGTAGCACAGTTTATTTTTCCATTTTTGTTTTGACAATTATACATAAAGCTGCTATAAACACCTATGTGCGGGGTTTTTTTTTTTTGTGAATTTATGTCTATTTTAAAACTACTTTCCAAGCCGGGCTCGGTGACTCAGCCTGTAATCCCGCGCCTTTGGGAGGCTGAGGTGAG
>NW_007247378.1:1021976-1160776 GCF_000164805.1 Carlito syrichta
ACTCAAAAAAAAAAAAAAACAAAACTACTTTCCAATTTGCAGGATTGATAAATATGTATTTTTTCCACATTATTATATAGATTTAATAAAAGAGAATAGACATGGTTTAAGCCCAACGAGATGTCTAAGTATGTTGTTTGATTCCACAACTTTTGATTTAGATATTTGGCCTATGGTACCATGTATCATTAAGGGCCACACAAAAGGAAAAACAAACTTCTGGAGTTCACATGTTTAAAAATTTGATGGATGAAGAGATATCAGTGAGAGATGTGTGAAATAAGGTATAACATTTCAAATTATTAAAAATTATATTCCAAGAGTCAAAAATTAGCATATACTTAACAATATGTTGTGTAGTTTAGATAGACTAACAAGAGACTATCAAAGTTGACTTTAAGATTGCATTGTGATTATAAAATTATCTTGTTTGTTTTATGTGACACTTTGTAGTAAGTTAGCAATTAAGAATATAAAGCATTGTTTTCAGTAAGTAGCATAGACACATCTAAGAATTAAGAAAGTGTATGTGATTACTATTGCTGCTGTTGTTTTTAAAGCCTAAAGAGGACCATATGTATTTGAAGATGGTGTGTACATATACAGCAGAGAGAAATAAATGTAATCAAATCATGGTATGGTACATCTTGGATATATACAATTTTTATTTTTTCAAATATGTCCCAATGAAGCTGGGAGAAGAAAAAGAAGAAAGAAGGGAAAGAAGATCAATGATTGAAAATGTCATCAAATCCATAGGTAAAATAGTTTATTTGGTAAAATACAGGACTTTTATTTCACAGAAATCTCAATGAAAAAAAAGATAGGCTTGAAGTTGTCTGCAAAGGATGACTAATATAAGATATTACAATTAAGAATGATGAACATTGTCTGAGAGTAAAAATGAGGGTTAAATGAAATGCCTTGTGTGATTACTTAAAACTCTAGGACTCTACAAGTAAGAGAGCTTTGAGAGCAGAAACAGCATATTGCCAACCCTGAAGAAGATGCATTGTAAGGATTCAGTCAAGATGCAGGAAGACTGATCAAATAGATGACATATTAGAACTGTTCTGATAAAATGTGAAGAGGGACCTAACTAAGGCAGTGTCAAGAAAATGGAACTTTATTAATAGTTTCCTTGTATTTTTCATTTGTCATTCAATAACATTTAATAAGTATTGTTCTTGTAAATCAAGGAAAATTTATTTAAAAGTTGTTATTTCTCTAATTCTAATCCCCTATCTCATTCCATTTTGACCTAACCAAATCTGACTCTACAATATAGTAATACTACCCATCTTTTTAACAATACTTGGTTCATTTTGTTCTTGTACACTCCAACTTTTTGTCAAATTCCTGCACCAGGTTTTGCCCATTTTTCTGTCTTTGCTTCTTAGACATATACCACATTACAGAACACAGCTGGAAAATATCACACAGAAAAAGGTACCTTTATAAATTCAAGGATTCCAACCATTATGTAGCCCATACAATTCTAGATTTTCCTAGCAGTAGTAGGCAAGGTAATATTCTCTCCAAAGGTGCCAGGTCCTCAATCTCCTTAATAAAAAAGAGTAAAGATAGCCCTTAGGGCAGAACCTCTACCTTACAGGGTAGAGACATGAAAACAGGTTTTCTAATTTCCTAGGTCCACAGACAGAGAAGATATTTACCCCAGAATGCATTATCCCAGGCTCACACAAGACTTGATGATATAGACAATGAGATTTTGTTAATTTGAGCTGATGGGTTGAGGTTTTGGGGAATGTTAAGATTGGGTGAATGCATTTTTTGTGTGGTATGGACATGAATTTTGGGGAGAGAAGAGGGCATACTGTGTTTGGCAATTTATCCTCTCCATCATGCCCTTGTCCTAGTTTCCAGAATCTGTAAATGTATTAACTTACATGACAAACGGGACTTTGCATTTGTGATTGAATTAAAGATCTTGAGATGGAAAGATTATCCTGTATAATCTGAGTAGGCACCATATAACCACAAGGGTTCTAATAAAGGAAAGAGAAGGAAAGGAGGGTCAGAAGGAAATGTGTTGATGAAGCATCCATCAAAGCAGTGCTTCATTATTTATATACAACAAGCCAAAGAAAGAGGTTAGCTTCTAGATTCTTAAAAGGCAAATAAACCTGTTCTCCTCTAGAACATCCAGATGGAAGGTAGCTCTGGCGATATCTTGATTTTAATCTAGTGAGATGCGTTTCGAATTTCTGACTTCTAGAGCCACAGCATAATAAATGTGTGTTCTTTTGAGCCACTACGTTTGTGGTAATTGCTTACAGTGTCAACGGAAAATGAGAAGAATAGGCAAACCTCTTGTGCATTCCTCAAAGGGGCTCTTTCAACCACCTCTTTTTTCTTTAGATATTTACTTCCTTTCTCATCCTCAGCATAAACCTTTACTTCCGGTTTCAAACAGAAATAATTATCCAGAAAATCTTTCAACTTGCAGCAGGTGACCTTGCCTTTACACATAATTTTCATACACAAGTCATATACACGTTTCGTACACATTTTCATTAATGAAAACGAGGAAAAGTGACCTCATTAAAGAGATAATATAAATAAGAATCAATGTAACTCAGCGGAAATCTGAGTTTGCCAGTCTTGAGCCCACATGAGTGGTGCAACACACACACACACACACACACACACACACACACACACACACACACACACACATATGAAATGTGATAGAAAAAGTAGGTTTTAGGAATAAAATGATAGCTTTACTCTTGGACACTCTGCATAACTGTTATTCCCGACTGTTATACTAACAACCAATGATCGGGAGTAAGTCAAGGATAAAAGTAATCTAGTCCAAGCAACTTATTTTTTAATGTAAGAAATATAACGACTTAGTCCAGGTCAATATACATATAAATGCAAAGCCAGGACTGAATTTTAAGTCATCTCACAATAATTTGATTCACTTAGATGCTAGTGGCTATATGTAAAATACTTTTTTTTGGAGTATTTCTGGAAATTCCGTCTGTCCAAAGCAATGTATTAATCACATTAACCACTTTAATCCCTGGCCTGAAATGATATTTTTATATTTTTTCTCTATTTTTAGGACCTGCCATTCAAAAAAATTACCATGGATTTAATTCATTACAAACTTGCTTATTATTTACTCTTTATATGAAAGAGTTTTGTCATTGCAATTTGAAAAGACAGATAACCTATCATTACTCACTACACACTGCCAACAATGATGGTCATAACCTTTGATCTTTTTCAACAACTATAATTTTGTATAATGATGTTATACACTCTCTATTGTTTAATTTGAGCCTTTCCATATCAGTGGGCAACTGAATCTGCATCTTAAACTACATAATAATAGCCACATGATCATTGTAATATTTACTTGTCCTATTTCTTTGTGTATGTCTTAAATGACGATAATACATTAGTATTTCTAAACTCCATATTTATGTTATAAAGTTTGAGCTTATTTTTTTAAGTAGAATCCAAGCTACTTCTAAAAGACAACCACATTACAGATAAAACTGTGTATGCAACTTCATCCTACCTCCTGGTGATATGCCCATACACATGATTATGGGGAAAATAATTTAAATAGAAAAATTTGTATAATAAATTTAGATAAAATATATAAATAAATAATAATATATAATATAGATGGAATATGCAATGCATTCAAATATTTATCTCGGGGCAAACCCTTTGGGTCCCCTCCCGCTGTGGGAGCTTTTCTGTCCTCAATAGATCCTGCTTTCTAAAAAAATAAATAAATATTTATCCTGCGTGGCTCCAAATTTATATGTACAGTTCTACATTTTAATATTTTCCGACATTCTCATAGTATCACTTGTAATACTGCTGCATTATTTGAAGTCAGAGAGACTTTATCTACTCAAAGAAATACTTTACTGGCATTTGTTCAATGCCTCCACCACCCCCAAAATTGTCTAATTAAACCATTGGCAACTCCTTTGTATGAACCTTTTGTCCTTGTTTATAAATTGATTAATAAAATCAATATGCTTAAATAATATAAATGGCAATCCAAATGAACTTTTCAGACACCATAAAGCATGGATTATTTACATGGAAACACAATTATAAAAATATTATTAATACTTTTGAATTAAAACTACAGATACTAATGTTTTTAACATGTTAACTATTTTTCAAATTCATAATCTCATGCTTCATAGTAATTGCAAGTTATAGCCTCCAAAGTTTAGGTAATTTTGCTACAAGTTGTTTTGCATTATTTCCCATCCTTCTTTGAAACCTGGACCACGTGGCTTGGTTCATACTGACTCAAACCTCAGGCTGAGACCCCTCTCATTAAACAACAACAACAAAAACAACAGCAACACAAATCCTGCTTGTTATAGAATAGAAACCTCAGGTAGTTTAGTTACATATAATTTTTTTTTTTGAGTTGGAGTCTCACTCTGTCACCCAGACTGGAGTGCAGTGGCTGCGCCTGGCCACCGCAGCCTGGACCTGCTGGGCTCCGGCGATCCTTTCGCCTCAGCCTTCCAAGTAGCTGGAACTACAGGTGCATGCTATCATGCCTGGCTAATTTTTTGATTTATTGTAGAGATGAGGTCTCGCCAAGTTGCCCAGGCGGGTTTTGAACCCACGGACTCAGGCAATCCACTCACCTCAGCCTCCCAAAGTGCGGGATTACAGGCTGAGCCACCGAGCCCAGTTTACATATAAATTTTATTTTTTTTTAAGTTGGCTTTTCCAGAATTTAGCTTCATCGTAACATTTGTACAGCTATGATACTTATATAGAGAGATGATTTATTACATCTATTAGTATTGTTAAAATTTATGTTTCTCATTAGTACTTTATATTAATCAGAAGTATTTTAAATCTATAACATGAGAAATATCATCTGCATATTTATCTCTCATCTTTTAGGATATTTGTCCAATTTATAATTTAAATATGCTGCTATACCCTCTTTTAAAAACTTTTTTTGTAATATTCACCAGCATAGATCAGGTTGTGCACTTTCCTTACAACTTTTTATTTAATATGAACCACTAATATTCATAATTACTTTCTATTATTTGACTGGTTCTTGCTAGTTCTTGGAGGACTGCTTTAAATAATAAATATGAGCCGGGTTCGGTGGCTCAGCCTGTAATCCTGTGCCTTTGGGAGGCTGAGGTGAGTACATTGCCTGAGCCCGCAGGTTCGAGACCCGCCTGGGCAGTGAGACCTCATCTCTACAATAAATCAAAAAATCAGCCAGGCGTGGTAGTGTATGCCTGTAAGTCGGCTACTTGGAAGGCTGAGGCTGAGGTGGAAGGATCGCCGGAGCCCAGAGGGTCGAGGCTGCAGTGGCCGGGAGCAGCCACTGCACTCCAGTCTGGGCGACAGAGTGAGACTCCAAGTGAAAAAAAAAAAAAATAATAATAATAATAATAAATATGGTTCTGTTCCCTCTTTCATGATCCATATGTAGTAACTAATTTATGCCAATATTGCTAACAAGACACATACTTGAAAAAAAGAAATACTAAAGCCATAAACCAACACTCTTTTATGAATAATGCTACTATAAACATCCATATACAGGTTTTGTAGAAACTTGATTTCTCTTGTGTGTATTCCTAGAAGTGAAATTGTGGGTCATATGGTGACTTTAGCATTTTGAGAAATTTCCAGTGTTTTCCAATGTGATTTGCACCATTTTACATTCTCATCACCAATATATGAGCACTCCAATTTCTCTACATCCTCTTCAACACTTGTTATTATCTGTATTTTTTATTATAGTTTTTGACATATGCTAGTTTTTTGTTTTGGTTAATTTTTATTTATTTATTTATTTTTCTGTCAGCATCTCACTCTGTTGCCCAGGTTGGAGTGTAGTGGGATAAAAGTGGATCACTGCAACTTTGACCTTCTGGGCTCAGGCAATCCTTTTACCTCAGTTTCTAGAGTAACTCAGACTACAGGAAAGTGCCACCACACCTGGAAAATTATTTTTATGTTTATTTCTGTAAAGAAAAATCTCACTATGTTGCCTAGACTGGTCTTGAGCTCCTGGCCTCAAGCAATCCTCTCACTGCAGCCTCCCAAAGTGCTGGGATTACAGGTGCAAACCACCATGCCCAGACTCACTGTAGTTTTAAATTGCATTTCCCTAAAGAATAATATAATATCTTTCTATATGGTTATTGGCATCTCAAAACTTTTTTGAAAAATATTTATTTAAATATTTTGCCTATTTTCTAAATTGAGTTGTATTTTAGTTATCAACTTGTAAGTATTCTGGATACAAGGTTCTTTTTTATTAGATACGACTTACAAATATCTCATTCTATATGTTACCTTTTCATTTCTTAATGGATTTATTTGAAGCAGAAATGTTTATTTGAAGGAGTCCATATTTTATAGATTTTTTTCTCATGTATCATATTTCATATATATATATATATATATAAAGCTATTGTCTATCCCAAGGTCATGGAGATAACCTCCTATATTTTCTTTTAAAATAGGTATAATTTGTTCCTCTTACAGTTAAGTATATATTTCATATTGAATTAATTTTTGTATGTGGTCTGAAATAGGAGTTCAACTTTATTTTTTTGTATCTGTATATGTAGCTATTCTAACACCATTTTATGACAAGACGATTCTTTACTCATTGTATTTTGTAAGCACACTTGTGACAATCAATTGACCATAAATATATGCATTTATTTCTGGACTGTCAGTTCTGTTGCATTCATCTATAAGTCAACCTTATGGCATTTTTGCAGTTTCTTGACTATAGTAGCTTTGCAGTCAATTTGAAATTGGAAAGTGGGTGTCCTTCATCTTTGTTGCTTCTTTTAAAGAATAGTTTGGCTATTTTAAGTTCCTTTTATTTCCATATGAACTTTCAAATAAGCTTGTGAATTTTTGTCAAGAATGTAACTGAGATTTTGAAATGGATTTAATTTAGCCTAACTTTCAAATTGCTGGTGATTTCATCAACAGTAAGATTTTCTCCTACATTGACATGTATCAGGCTGCCTCTCCTCATATTAAAGTATCATTATTACTGTTCAGCTATTCCTTCCTTTTGAACAATAACAGTCCTAGCAATATTTTATGATGGCTTGGGTAAGTTACATTTTCTAACGAGATCTATGTAGATAGAAATTGGCCTACTGTTGTTTGAAAGACTTTTTCAATACATTCTTGTATTTTCACTGATCTGAAAAATATACTCATTAACTTAAAAATAAAAATGATGGGCCGGGTGGAGTGACTCAAGCCTGTAATTCCAGCACTTTGGGAGGCCAAGGCTAGAGGATTGCCTGACGCACAGGTTTGAGACCAGCCTGGGCAACATGGTAAGACCTTGTCTCTACATAAATCAAAAAAATTACCGGGTGTGGTAGCGCGCACCTGTTGTTCTGGCTACTTGGCTGAGGTGAAAGGATCACCTGAACTCACAGGTTGACGCTAGGGTAGCCGTGAGCGTGCCACTACACTCTAGCCTGGGCAACAGAGTGAGACTCCAACTCAAAAAAAAAAAAAAATGCACTCTGGGAACGTGGCAAAAATCAATTGACTGAATTTTTCTTTTAGGATCTTAGAATGTAAAGGAGAACAGCAAAAGATAAATTGCCAAAGAACTGTTAAGAAACATGGATGACTTTTATTGTCTTATATTTTGCTAATAAAAGTCACAGAACAATAAAATGAAGACAATGGTGTCAAAACATCATTTGAAGACACCACTGATAATTTCTTCTAGATTTATAAAAAAGTAATTTTCAAGACAAAAGCCTATGCTGAATTCAAAGCAAAATGTCTATTCCTAGAATTAATATCCAGATATACCTGAAGTATACTAATATTCTTATACTAAAAAATGAATTGTAAGCATACATATTTAATTTCACTACGTTCCAACATTGTACTTAAAAGTATTATAGAAGGATTTAAAAAATATAGACCCAACAATTGTGTAAGGAAGAAAGTAGACTTAGCAAGAAAATTTGGTAGTGGAAAAGAATGTAAGTAAGGGGCACATGATTTAGCAGACAGTAACAACAACAACAACAAACAGGAATTCCAGGACAGTGGAGGAAAGTAAAGAGCCTCCTTTATTTCAAATGCAAAATGCTCAAAAGTCTAAAGAGACCAGGCAGGCGCGATGGCTCACATTTGTAGTTCAAGCTATTTGGGTGGCTGAGGCAGAAGGATCCTCTTAATTCAGGGAGTAAAGAGTGTGGTAAGCTGTGATTGTTCCATTCCACTCCAGCCTGGGGGATGACAAAATGATACTCTGACTCAAGAAAAAAAATCGAAAAGAATTGATGGTACAACGTACAGTGTCACATTTGTAGTGTCTACATTCAGAACAACACCACAACTGAATAATAGAATCTTCCAAACATAATTTATCTCTTAAGGAGTAATTCAGAAATACAATGTGGCATTTAGGGGAACAAGAAAATTGACGAATACTAATGTGTAAAAAATGGAAGACTATGGATGGACATTTCTAAAAGAAGTGACAACTTCAGTAGAGAATGTCATAAGAAACTGAATAATGATGCAGAAACAAAATGAAATTAACAACAAAGGCTAAAATATCTGGATAGGAAAAATTTGGTCACAGTCATGTTATCAAACAGACATTCGCCTAAGTTGCCACTTCTTTTTTTGTTTTTTGTTTTTTTTGAGTTGGTGTCTCACTCGGTCGCCCAGACTGGAGTGCAGCGGCCCCTCCCGGCCACCGCAGCCTCGACCCGCAGGGCTCCGGCGATCCTTCCGCCTCAGCCTTCCGAGTAGCCGGAATCACAGGCATGCACTACCACGCCCGGCTAATTTTTTGATTTTATTGTAGAGATGAGGTCTCGGCTGCCTAGACGGGTCTCGAACCCGCGGGCTCAGGCGATCCATTCACCTCAGCCTCCCAAAGGCGTGGGATTACAAGCTGGGCCACCGAGCCCGGCAGTTGCCACTTCTTAAAAATCCATGCTAATAATAAGGTAAAATTGAGGCTCAAATTAGTTATGTATGTGGATGTGGCTTATATTAGTTGTCAGTATTACTAAGAGTATTTAACAATAATTTCCATGTTAATAATTATAGCAGCTATTCTACAGCATGTGTAAAACATGCTTCTTAAAAGGTATCTGAATAATGGAAAAATTTCATTGGTTTATGTCATAACTGGGCATGTAGAAGCAATGGTAAGGTGAAAAAAAGATCATAGTTATTTTTTTATTTGCAACTTCCAAAGGAAGCAAATATCTATTTAGTGTTTACCACCAGATATGGAGTACATTTTGTTTAGCTAAATGTCACATCTTCTGAAAATATTTTGGTAATATATTAAAATAGTATAAAGTTATATGGAGTTGTAAAACAGCATCATCTCTAGTTTTGTGTTATTCTTTTTTTTTTTTTTTTTTTTTTTGAGTTGGAGTCTCACTCCACGCCCAGACTGGAGTGCAGTGGCTGCTCCCGGCCACTGCAGCCTCGACCTGCTGGGCTCCGGGGATCCTTCCACCTCAGCCTTCCGAGTAGCCGGAATTACAGGCACGCGCTACCACGCTCGGCTAATTTTTCGATTTACTGTAGAGATGAGGTCTCAGCCTGCCCAGGCGGGTCTCGAACCCGCGGGCTCAGGCAATCCACTCACCTCAGCCTCCCAAGGGCGCGGGATTACAGGCTGAGCCACCGAGCCCGGCTTTTTTTTGTTATCCTAAAGAAAGTTTTATTCTCTTTAATGCACATTTGAAAAGACATACTGAATTACGTCAAAAAATGATTATAACTAAAGCAGAGGAATGTAGGTGCTATTCACATATTTTGGTATTTCCTTTTCACTTTTTGCAGATATTTATTATCATTTTCAGGTTAATTACCATACTGTTAAAATAATTCTCCTTTTGTAGAAACTTTCTATAATTATTGCATAATTATTTCACCTGTTGTTGAAATATACTTTGATTATATATTCCTAAACATCTTACACCATGAATTTTTTTTTTTGATTTGGAGTCTCACTCTGTCACCCAGACTAGAGTGCAGTGGCACACTCCCGGCCACTGCAGCCTCAACCTGCTGGGCTCCGGGGATCCTTCTGCCTCAGCCTTCTAAGTAGCCAGAACTACAGGCCTGCACTACCACGCCCGGCTAATTTTTGATTTATTGTGGAGATGAAGTCTCGCCAAATTGCCCAGGTGGGTCTCGAACCCACGGGATCAGGCAATCCACTCACCTCAGCCTCCCAAAGTGCTGGAATTACAGGCTGAGCCACCGAGTCCGGCCACACCATGAATTTTATACTTGACATTTAGGCATCATTTGTATCATTGTGTTTAGAATATCAATATCAAAAATATAATAACTTGGTTAATATTTTTTGTAGATAAGAAACATTTGACTCCTTTAAAAATTTTCCATTATTTCTTAATCAAATTTATTAGTAGTAGACTACATTTTAATTTGAATATACCAAATAAATACATTTGTTATTATAGCTGAGAAGAAAAGTGACTTTTAAGCAGACTTTCAAACAGAAGATATGAAATCATCATCGAGATTTTAAAAAGTTTTTGATAGCCGGGCTCGGTGGCTCATCCTGTAATCCCGCACTTTGGGAGACTGAGGTGAGTGGATTGCCTGAGCCCGCAGGTTCGAGACCCGCCTGGGCAACTTGGCGAGACCTCATCTCCACAATAAGAATCAAAATTAGCCGGGCGTGGTAGCGTGTGCCTGTAGTTCCAGCTACTCGGAAGGCTGAGGTGGAAGGATCGCTGGAGCCCAGCAGGTGGAGGCTGTAGTGGCCGGGAGAGGCCACTGCACTCCAGTCTGGTCTATGGAGTGAGACTCCAACTCAAAAAAAAAAAAAAAGTTTTTGATAGCTTCCTTGACTAATATATTATTGTCAACTTGCAATTTTGTTTTATACTTAAAAAAAATAAAGCAATTTTCATTTCCCAAGCAAAGTTAGATTAGTATACCGTAATTATGACTTTGATTCTGATTTGTCAAAATATGAAACACTTGTTCTACTAATAAAAAACAAATTAATATTCATGTTTTATTTTTTGTTTTATCAAGTTAGATGACTTCAATAATGTTATTCTAGAATCTACTTTTACCACGGACTGATTATTTGAGAATTTTTGTCATCTAGATGATAGTGTTTTAGTTTTAGTTAATAGCACCAGAAGCCTATTTTTAGAGAGGTGACTATTAAGCCACAGAATACTTCTAGAGTAGAATGAAGAATAGCTGATACCACCCATAAAACAGCCTATGTTGTTGACAAAGTCATGAGTTGAAATGGTAGTGTAAGCCTGAGGGCAATGTTGTAGACATCAATTTTAAAGTGTGTTCTGCTTGTAATAAATATTGACTGCATCATACACTAGTCTTTTTACTCATAATTTTTGGAACTCTAGTCTCTTTAGTCTTTATGTCATTTCTTCCTTTAAGGAAGGTATTCATGGAGGAGCATTAATTCTCTTCTATCTGCACTATAGTTCGGCCAATGACCACACAGTGTCATTTAATCTAATCTCTCATCTCATCCTTTTCTCTCACCTATACTCACCTAACTGGGATCTTCAGTGACCATCAGAAAATATTGCCATTAGGAAATAAGCATTTATTTACTTCAGTATGTGTGAAATACAGATGCCACCATCGATAAATATATTTATAGGTCATTTTATTCCAGGAATACCTTACCATACTAATTAATAATTATGATCCTATTTATAAAGTCAGTGTGCCACTTAAAGTGTACCCAGGTTGACTGAAATTAATTATTGTGTTTATTCAAGGATGAGAAATTTGTAAGACTTTAAAAAAATAAAAAAGGAGATAGGAACAATAAGTAAGTATAGTTTGAATGCTGAGAGGGTTATGTTGAG
This sequence comes from Carlito syrichta, assembly GCF_000164805.1. Taxonomy (NCBI): domain Eukaryota; kingdom Metazoa; phylum Chordata; class Mammalia; order Primates; family Tarsiidae; genus Carlito; species Carlito syrichta. The sequence continues at coordinate 1,033,892 of NW_007247378.1, forward strand.
ATTTCCAGGTTCTAATTAAAATAAATCATGAAGCAAACATGATTATTGTATAATTTATTAAGTAAATAAAAGAATAATTGAAAATAAGTTAACCTATATTCTGTAATACAAATTATATACATATCACTATACAGGATGAGTATATTACACAGTAACTATGTATCAAGCGAGTTTGATATCAGTCTTCAATGTATCTTCACTAAGTAACTGATAGTGGTCCTTACTGGTGAGGGAGAGTTCCAGCAATCTGAATCCATGTCTTTGCATTTCAGCTAGTACTTGTCACTCATTGTCTCGTTTAATCTAGAAAGTCTGTCTGATTTTGTTTTGAGTTCTTAGCAATTTAATTTCAAATTAAAATTTAATATTTTAGATATATCAAATTGGCATGACAAAGTTTTTGTTAAAATATTTAAATAAGTTAGCAGTTTTATTTTTAAATTTAATCAGAATTTCTTAAATACATCAAAATCACATCATTTGCAACCATTTACATCTCTGACAAAAATTTTAGATGACAACTTAAAAATATGTGAGGGAATGAATATACATATATGTTCAAAAATATATATTCACAACTATTGAGAGAAAATTCTGGACAGAATTTTAAAAACAAATGATTTAAAAGTTATTGCACATTTTTACATTCATTAACCAGGAATTCTTAATTGGAGATGGTGGTGGGAGTGTGGTCTATGAGCCTTAAGAACTTAAGTGCAATATCTTCCAAAAAGGTTGCACTAGTTTGCATTCTCACCAGCAATATAGAAGCATTCCTTTTTCTCCACATTCTTACCAGCATCTGTTGTTGTTTGTTTTATTAATGATGGCCATTCTTACTGGAATTAGGTGGTATCTCAATGTGGTTTTGATTTGCATTTCTCTGATATTGAGTGAGGCTGAGCACTTTTTCATGTGTCTGTTGACTGCCCGTATATCTTCTTTTGAGAAGTGTCTATTCACGTCTTTTGACCACTTTTTAATGGGGCTGTTTGTTGTTTTCCTTTTGGCACATTTGAGTTCCTTGTAGATCCTAGATGTCAAGCCTTTGTCAGCTATATAGTTGGCAAATATTTTTTCCCCATTCTGTGGGCTGTCACCCTGCTGTCTTGGTGGTTCCTTTTGCTTTGCAGAAGCTTGATGATGTCCCACTTGTCTGTCTTATTTCTTAAGGTATGGGCAGTTAAGATTCTGAGTAGGAATTGGCTGCCAGTTCCAATTTCCATAAGGGTGTGTCCTGCGTTTTCTAAGATTCTTATAGTTTGAGGTTTCATGTTTAGGTCTTTAATCCATTCAGTGTTATTTTTGTGTTGTGACAATTTCTAAAATAACTAGAAATTGATCTTCCATATGACCCAGCAATTTCCTTATTGGGAATATACCCAGAGGAACTCAAATCATTCTGCAAAGAGGAACTCAAATCATTCTGCAAAAAAGATACACACATGTTTGTTGTAGCTCTACTCACAATAGCAAAAACATGGAACCAACTATGTTGCCCATTGAAGCTGGACTGGATAAAAAAAGGTGATACATATACACAATGGAATATTATGCAGCCATAAAGAAGGACAAACATGTGGACTTTGCAGCAACTTAGATGAATTTAAAGTTGATCATACTCAGTGATCTGTCACAGAAACAAAGACCAGAGTAGCATATGTTCTCACTCATAAGCGGAACTTGAACAATTATAATGCTATGAGAAAGGGATTGGCAGTAGTGGAAAACTCTCAGGGGAGGGGGAGCGGAATTGGCAGTTGAGGGAAACTACTAGGGGAAGGAGGAGCATACCTCATCAACAAGGATACCTGCATAATCAACGTTGTTCATATACCTAACCCTGAATTGCACCCCACATCTTTATAATAAAAAAAAAGAATTTAAGTGCAAAATATATGCTTAGATGAATTTAAAAATTTTTTCTCTTCTGAATAATTGTGATGAGATTTTTGAAAAGATGAGTTAGTAAAAGCAGTGTGAAATCATATCACTACATATCAGTGCAATACTGACTTGAATCAAATTTCTCTGTCTTCCCAAAATAAGCATATTATAAAAATATAATTTAGCAATCTAGGTGTATGGAGATTTGTTTCTACGAAACTATAACATAATCATATGAAAAATATATTTGTTTTATAAAATCTATGGAAACATGTCACCTTCCTTTATGTCCTTTCATATTTCATTACAATGTAATTCATAACTTATATTTGGAAATTATTCCTAAAGAAAAAAAGTTATTTATTCTCAACTGTCTAGTTTTTTTTAATCTCAGAAAACTTAATGACTTTTTTTTTTTGTTTGCTTGTTTTAATGTCTTGAAACTTAGAACTAAATTTTGGGATCAATTGAACTTAGTAGCCTTAGCTTTTTTTTCTTCCTATAGTTAGATATCTTTTTCAAAAAATCTTGTACTCTGTATCTGTTTTTATTTAACCTACAGCATATTATATTTGTTTACTTTTAGCTTATTTTAGATATTAGAAAGAATAATTACTTAATTTGATAGAATTAATTAAAATTCAGGAGCCACAACTATGCTTTAAGGTATGTTTTTAGGAAGAGCACATACAATATTAAAATGCAGTGTGATAGCTACTTATCTCCACTTGTGTTACCTAAACATATCCTATGATTTGCTAAAAAAATGGTATGTGTGTGTGTGTGTTTACATGTTCTGTTTGTTTTTTGGTATAATATTTTTTGTTAAGTGTAATTATGTAAAATTAAAATATGAAGGAATATTGGTTATATAAATTCTATTGTTTTCTTATAGTAGTTTTCAGAAATCAATTTTGCTGTGTACATTCTTTGGGTATTGGGCTTTTGTCTAATATTTTATTTGAAAAAAGAATATTATAGCAAAAATTTTAAAATTTGTCTGATTATTTCCTTTGGTATAAAATCTTAATTGTGCCACTTAGTATGTCACAGATGTATATGAAAAGATCAACCTTTCTAAACCTCTGTTTCCTTACCTTAAAGATAAATATGACAATACTTGCCCCATTTCCTCTAAAGTTTAATGGAACAATAAAGTTGAAAGATTTCAGAGTATGATAAAAAGTGAAAATAATAAATACAGGTGGAATATTCAGAATCATTACAATTATTAGTAATAAAAAGTGTTTGCTTTTCTAATATTAAGGATAGTTCTTGATTTCAAGATTCTGAGATTTTTGAACATCTCTTATTTCTCATATCTAATCTTTTTATATTGCTGTTTTCTTGAGTTCAAATTTAACTGTTAATTTAAACAGAATCTTGTCATTTGTTTTTACACATGTCCTCATGTCCTTGCAAGGATCTCCTTTTCAATACCTTTTCTAGATAGCTTTTAATCTATCATCCCTTAATATAGTGAGGCTGAACTTTATTTTTTTGAAATTTTATTTTAAAAATGTTCTTGTACTGCATTGTGTTGGAAGTCCTAGCTGGAGCAACTAGACAAGAGAAGAAAATCAGGGGTATAAAATAAGAAAAGAGGAAGTTAAGTTATCCCTCTTTGCAGACAACATGATTCTATGCCTTGAAAACCATAGAGAATATGTCAAAAACCTCCTTGCACTAATAACGGACTTTGGCAAAGTCTCAGAAATGTGCAAAAGACAGTCACATTCTTATACACTAATTCCAAACAGGCAGAGAACCAAATAAAAAGCACAATCTCATTCACAATAGCCACACACACACACACACAAAATACCTCGGCATCTTCCTAACGAGAGAAGTAAAAGACATATATAATGAAAACTATAAAACACGGCTCAAAGAAATCCAGGAAGACACAAACCAATGAAAAATATTCCATGTTCATGAATAGGAAGAATCAACATTGTTAAGATGTCCATTCTACCAAAGGCAATCTACAGATTCAACATAATACTCATTAAATTACCAACATCATTCTTCTCAGACCTGGAAACTACAATACAGAAATTCATATGGAAACATAAATGACCATGAATAGCCAAAACAATCCTTAGCAAAAGAAACAAAGTGGAAATATCATAATTCCAGACTTTAAACTTTACTATAGGGCTACAATAAGCAAACACCTGGTATTGGTATAAGAACAAGCAGATGGACCAATGGAACAGGATAGAGATTCCCAAAGCAAAACCTCAATTTCTCAACCAATTTATCTTTGACAAAGCATCCACCAACAAGCACAGGGACGAGGAGAACTTAGTAAATGGCGTCAGGAAACTGGCTGACCATATGCATAAGATTGAAACAGAACCCCTACCCTTCACTATACACAAAAGTCAATTGCAAATGGATCAAAGAACTAAATGTAAAACCTCTAACTATAAGAATCTTAGAAAATGCACAAGACACCCTTACAGATATCTGAGTAGGCAACCAATTCCTGATCAAAACCCCAGAAGTCCATGCCATAAAAGATAAAGTACAGCCGGGCTCGGTGGCTCAGCCTGTAATCCCGTGGCTTTGGGAGGCTGAGGTGAGTGGATTGCCTGAGCCCGCGGGTTCGAGACCCGCTTGGGCAACTTGGCGAGACCTCATCTCTATAATAAAGCAAAAAATCAGCCAGGCGTGGTAGCGCATGCCTGTAATTCCGGCTACTCGGAAGGGAAGGCTGAGGTGGAAGGATCGCCCTAGCCTAGCAGGTGGAGGCTGCGGTGGCCGGGAGCAGCCACTGCACTCCAGTCTGGAGGGCAGAGTGAGACTCCGACTCAAAAAAAAAAAAAGAAAGAAAGAAAATAATACTACAACACTCACCAGGTTGTTCTAAGAATGAAATTGAGCAGGGCTCGGTGGCTCAGCCTGTAATCCCGCGCCTTGGGAGGCTGAGGTGAGTGGATTGCCTGAGCCCGCGGGTTCGAGACCCACCCGGGCAACTTGGTGAGATCTCATCTCTACAATAAATACGTTAAAAAAATCAGCTGGGCATGGTAGCGCATGCCTGTAATTCCAGCTACTTGGAAGGCTGAGGCGGAAGGATCGCCGGAGCCCAGCAGGTTGAGGCTGCGGTGGCTGGGAGCGGCCACTGCACTCCAGTCTGGGCGACAGAGTGAGACTCCAACTCAAAAAAAAAAAGAGATAAAGTAGACAAGTGGGACCTCATTAAACTGAAATGCTTCTTCAAAGCAAAAGAAACCATCAAGACAGAGGGGAGACAGTCCACAGAATGGGAAAAATTATTTGCCAAATCTATATCTGACAAATGTCTAACATCCAGGATCATTGAAGAAATGAAAAACACAAAAAGCCCCATTAAAAAGTGGGCAAAGACATGAATAGACACTTCTCAAAAGAAGATATATGGGCAGTCGACAAACAAATGAAAAAGTGTACAGCCTCACTAATCACTAACTATATGCATAATCCTGAATTGCACCCCATATCTTTAAAATTCAAGCAAAAAGTCAAAAAAATAAATAAATAAAGATGTGGGGTACAATTCAGAACGAAGTACATAAGTGGCGAAGTTTTGGCCTCCCTTTCATCCTCACTTCACCTGATTTGGTTCCCTTATTGATGTTTTGTGTCCCCTGTTCTTTCCCTGGCAGTGTTCTGCTCCTGCCGGTCCCTTTCTCATAGTATTATAATAAATGTCCGCTTATAAGGGAGAACACATGGTACTCAGTTATTTGTTTCTGTGATAGATCATTGAGTATGAGAGACTCATTATTTTTGGCCAGCAGATCTATATAGTCTTAAAGACAGAAAAACAAGATAATATCACTACAACCATTAAAAATAAGACTGGGTGTGGTGGTTCACACCTGTAATTCTAGCACTTTCAGAGGCTGAGGTGAGAGCATTGCCTGAGTCCCCAGGTTCAAGACCAGCCTGGGCAACTTGGTGAGACCTCATCTCTACAACAAATTTTTTAAAAAAATTAGCTGGGTGTGGTGGCACACACCTGTAGTTCCAGCTAGTTGGAAGGCTGAGGTGGAAGGATCGCTTGAACTCAGCAGGTCAAGCTGCGGTTGTCGTGAGGGTACCATGGTACTTCAGCCTGGGTGACAGAGTGAGACTCTGACTCAAAAAAAAAAAAATTAATGCAACCAAAACCAATTTTTTTTTTTTTGACTCAGGGTTTCACTCTGTTGGACAGGCTAGAGTGTCATGGCATGATCTCAGCTCACTACAGCCTCATACTCTTGGGCTCAAGCGATGCTCTTGCCTCAGTCTTCCTAGTAGCTGAGACTACAGGTGCATGCAATCACTGTCTGACTAATCTTTTGTAGAGATGAGGTCTTGTTATGTTGCCTAAGCTAGTCTTTAATTCCTGTCCTCAAGCAATCCTCCCACTTCTGTATCCCAAAGTGCCAGGATTACAGGTGTGAGCCACCACAGCAAGCCCCAAAACCGATGAAAGAAAATGGCCATGAAAATTCTTTCTAGATTTTCCCAAATTGATACCATCACCTAATAAATCTCTTGGGTCTTATGATCAAAGAGAAAATTGAAACAAGCTACATTTTCTTTATTCTATATTCCCTTTCTTGATTTGCTTTTCAGAGTAAACCATTCACAAAGCATCCTGTCCAAATATTTTCAGCAATATTAACTGGTATTTACTACCTGCTGAATAAATAGTAGGACATAGACAATGCTATTTCTATTTCTTAGTGGGCAACTCAGTGAAGAAGTGACTATGGATTTTCCAGTGTTTCTTGAGTTAGTTTCCAGTGTTTCTTTCTATAATATATGAATATATGTCCTGATTTTGGAAAATATCTTTAAGTACTTCAGAGTACTAGAAATATTTTTGTAAGATATATCATAAGATTATCATGATTTTCCACAAGAAAATTAATTGAATACATGGAAGAAAAACTAGAATTCATTTGATGTATGACTGCTACATAAAGAAGACTCAATATACAGTGATTAAAACTAATAAGACTCAATATGCAGTGATTAAAACTAGTAAATTATCAGCATGATTAATTGCATTAATCATAAACTAGCTTTCAATACTTAGTTAAACAAATAAAAGAAACTTTCCCCAGCTCTCAAATGTATTACACAGCAATTTAAGAAGTTCATCTTCTACATTAACCTATACTTAGAATCTTACTAAGAATTATAAATCCAAGGGAAAAAACAGATATATTCATAGCCATCGATTACATTTATTCAAAGAAACTACATACAATAACATAAATACAATGAAAATATATTTAAGATTCTATTTTGGAGCATAGTAACTAGTCACTGAGAAGAGTATTTAAAGTATTGCTTTTATAGTACCCATATATGTCCAGTTGTTTCTGTTTCTGCCATAGACTTATAAATGACAATACTGACAGTAGCTCGTTTATGTACCTTCAATAATGTAACTTTTTTCTAATTGTCTCTTCATAAAATACAACATAGAACATCCTAAATGATGGAAAATATTCCAAGTTTTTCTGTAGGATGGTCCACATTGCTTTATCATCTATCTCTATTAAAATTTGCCTGCTTACAGCATCATTTGTCTTGACCTCTAGTCTTCTGTGATATATTATTAGAAATCATTTGGGCAGATTGAAATATGTACATCAAAGAGTAAGCTTTAAGAGAAAAAAAAATGAGAGATCTATAAAACAATTCCATCATATAATCTTTATTCCCTTACTCATTCCAAAAAGACTTATTGATAACTTTTCTTAGTGAAAAACAGCTAGATGGTGAGCACAGAGATCATTGTTGCAGTCAACTTAGAACTTAAAGTCTTGTAAGTGACAGTAATCAAATAAGTAAAATCGACATATGGTAAAGAGTATGAAGAAAGGCCACAATCTACTGTCTTGGACTTGAGGTTGAATGCAAGCTGGAGAGAAAGCAGAGGAAATCACATGCAGAAGACCCTGTAAAAAGAAGTAAGAAGTAGCATAGACACAGAGTGATTGAAAAACTAGAAATACTTCAGAGTGTCTGGAAACTGTAGGAAAAATTATGCAAAGATGAATCTGTACAGTTAGGTAGTGGGTATGTCATATAAAGCCTTGTGAGACTTTGGGCTTTGTTTTTAAAACCATGAAAAGCTACTGACAGGAATTAAGTACATTGGGAGGTGGAAGATTATGTGATCAAATTTGTATTTTTGAAGATGCTGGTTTAGATGCAGATGCAGGGACATTAGTCCATAGGTATTATTAGTTATCAAGATGGCAGATGACATTAGTTATCTATGCTGGTGACTAAAAACAATATTGAACAGTGAATAGAATGCAGAGATATTAAAGAATTAAAAGATGATAATTTTTGTTAGTTAAATATAAAATCTTGGGAAGTAAAAACTGCCAAGAAGGACAAGATTTGCACCACAAGCAGCTTAAGAGAATTGGGTCACCGAATTAGAAGATATGAAAGAAAACAGAGAGAAGAAAAGATGATACATTTGCCTTTATCCTTCATGTTAAATGCTAGATAGATGGCCTTAGTCATTCAATGAAAATGTCAAATAGCCAGCTAAATGTACAGACTGTGAGGTAATAAAATGTGGATTCTTGTGTTTGTGAATGATGATGAGAACTAGTGTCTTCCTGGTCCCCTGGAAATTAGTAAACTACATCCTGATAATGAAAAGTGTATTATTCTAATCACAGGGTGAAGAATCAGCCATTTTGATTGAGAAACAGCAACTTCCTAAAATGTTTATTTACTTTTAAGCACATTGCATGGTTGCTGACATTTATTCTAGGCTTTCATAATTTGTCTTGATTTCAAGAGTAATAAAGAGTCTGGTTAAAACTTACATTTTTTTTTTAGGTTGACTATAGAAATCTTTTTTTTTTTTTTTTTTGAGTTGGAGTCTCACTCTGTCGCCCAGACTGGAGTGCAGTGGCTGCTCCCGGCCACCGCAGCCTCCACCTGCTGGGCTCCGGCGATCCTTCCACCTCAGCCTTCCGAGTAGCCAGAATTACAGGCATGGCTGATTTTTTGATTTATTGTAGAGATAAGGTCTCGCTGCCCAGGCGGATCTCGAACCCGCGGGCTCAGGCAATCCACTCACCTCAGCCTCCCAAAGGCGTGGAATTACAGGCTGAGCCACCGAGCCCGGCTGACTATAGAAATATTTACCAGACAGTCATCACAGAAAAAAAATCCCTCCTCACACCAGACTTGATACCCAGCCAGTGCACCCCAGACTCTGAAGGGAGATGTGATCAAGGGCTCTCAGGCCCTTCTATGATCATACTCTTATGCATATTTGCAGTTAGCAGACGCTTCCATTCCCTTGGTCTAAGTTTTCATCAAGTATCTCTGCCAAGGCCTTTCTAAGAGTTGAAGAGGAAGAAAACATAAAGACACTTCCCCCATACTGTGACTCAGTATCCAGCACTTTTCCTCTTCTTAGCCCTTCTACAAGCCTCCCTTTCCCACCCCAGAATCCATAAAACTACTAGAGCATTTTGTTTGGGGTTCCCTAACACTGAGACCCCCACATCCATAGTAATCTATCTGACCCTTAACCAGAGTAGGGCTCTCCAGTACCTGTTAGGAACTTAACTGAACTGGAAAAAGAGCCAAGTTACCAGGTATCAGAACAAGCCATGAAAGCAATAAAGAGACAAAATAGAAGTAACAGTGAAGTCTTACTGCAAAAGGACAAGCAAGAGGTTAAAACTGGAGAAAGTGTTGACTCTCCCTGTTTTATTTTCCCCCCGAGAACCATAGTTTACACCTTGCTATCAGATTAAGTTATATATGAACTTAAGACTGTGCAACCTTAAATTGGGAGACTGAAGCAGGAGGACTGCTTGAACCTAGGATTTCACGACCAGCCTGGGCAACATAAAAAGACCTCATCTTTACAAAAACTAAAAAAAAAATTAGCCAGACATGGTGGTGCACACTTTTAGCTTCAGCAACTTAGGAGGCTGTAGTGGAAGGATTGCCTGAGTCCAGGAGGTTGAGGCTGTGGTGATCCATGATCGTGTCATTGAGCATCACCCTGGGCAGCAGAGTAATATTATTTATAACTTAGTACATAGAATCATGAATAAGAAAGAAAACACTCCAATATGCAACATACACTGAATTTTTAAGGGAAGTGTTTTTTTTGGAAGACAGCGGCATTTGGGGGCAATATATTCTATGTCAAAATGTATGTTTTATATGGACATTAAAATGAGACATTAAGAATAAATATTTATGGGTAATTTTCTTATAAAATTACTTGGTGCACTAAAGTTTACCTTTTTAAAATTTTCAGATAGAATATATATATATATGTTATATTCGGTTTTATATATAGCTTAATGTTTAGTTAAATTTATTTTACTTGTATAACTTAAGTCACTTTAATATATTTATTCTGAAAATTAGAGAATTAGAAAGAGACTTGTTGCTTAAAATGGATGACCGATTCTGGCCCATCATTTCCTTGTCAACATTTAGCTTTTCTGCCTGGCTTCTTGGGAAGTCTAATTTGTGTGCTGCATGGGATTGATTTTATTACAATATTTTTACTGAGTTTCTCTTTTTCAGTGTCATTTTTCTCATAGTTGCTATGATTGCAGTTTTCAGTGATTTTTTTCTTCTTCTTCGTGTTCTGTTTTGTATTTCCCCAAGGCAGTGAGTCATTCTGAGAGTGTTGTGTAATTTGTTTTGTTCAGCAGATTTCTTGCCTCCACGTACTGTGCATTTAGCCTCTTTCAACTCTTTTTCCAAATGTTGTTTTCTTCTGGTGATCACTTTCACCTTTTTCAGTTCACTGCATGATGTTTGAGACTGAGATCTTTGTTCTATTTATTTATTGCTGTGTTCCAAGGACATGGAGAAATACCTGACACATATGATGTATAAAATAAATACAGTGAATTAAAATTTGCCTCTCTTTTTCAATTTTCTGTGTTCTCTTGGTGATGACTTGCCAAAATTCCTGCCATCACCCTGGTCAAAACTTTTGAATGTCTTTATCTGTGCCACTGCCCTGTGTTGTTTTGTAAATGCACTACAACAAAGGCATATTTTTATGCCTTTGTTATTAAATCATATGAAATAAACTTAAATTATAGCTTTAATTTTCAGTTTAAGAGTTGAAACTAAAAAGCTAGTATAATAATAATAGTTTTTAACATAATATCATATGCAATATACTGGTTAATTTCTAACATGGGAATTGTTCCAAATTTTGTTCCTTATCATTCTTACATCATGATAATCTAGTGGTGTTTTTATTCATTATGTCTCTTTAAAGGCCTAGTTATTTTAATAAAATTGAAAATTTTCCCCCAAAATACCATTGAAATAGCAGAACACATAATTAGTTAAACAGGATAGAACAGAATACATTTTATTTTAAAACTTGAGTATAACATGTATAAATGTAAGGATGCACATATACATATAAGTAAAATATATATGTTAAAATATATTCTATTATTTAGATAATTAGGATGAATTTATATTTATTCCAAAAATTAGTGTTGCCTCTTTTTCATTTTTTAATGTTTGTTGTTGTATATCAGGAGGAACACAATTCTTTTTGGGTTTTTTTCCCAGTTGAGAAGAAGAAATCATAAATTACTTAAATTGTTATATATCAACAATCTGGCCTGGGTTTAATTCTCTGTGCTCTATAGCTGGACACAATTAGTGGGTAACAATGAAGTTGGGTTTATTGCCATTTACAACTGATAGTGCTTTCACTGATTAAGCACAAAGAGACCTCAAATACAAAACTTTGCTACAAAAATAGGGTAATCAAATTCCATGAACATTTGATTATTTTCAAGCCAATAATACTGATCAAACTGAATTCACAGGACTCATATTGAGTGGAGAAAGGAGATGAACAAAAATCAATAAATCAATCAATAAACTATATGGCAAAGTACATAAGGATAAAGGTTTTAGAAAACATTGAAGGAGTTGTTTGAGTTCCTGGGGCTGATGTTGTATTTTTGGAGATAAGAATCTTAAAATGGTAGTCATTGAAAATTTCGATGCAAAGATCTGTTTTGAACAACAACTGTAACAACAACAAAATTGAAGAAAGTACATGAATCACCTATGTAGACCTCTGCTAATACTGTATTATAAGCAGGGCTGTTTACTTAACTTGTGAAGAAAGTGCAACATGAAAGTGAAGACTCATGATCAAAAGTCACCAAAGAAACTTCTTCCTTTCTCCTATGATCTGCCTCCACTGGTTATAGATTTATTTTATTTACCATTTAAGTCACAATGCATTGGACATGGGATATTTGTTGACAAATGCCAACCCTCAGAGGTCCCTGCTGCTCAGCTTCATGGCTTTGTGTACTTACTCTCCCAATTTCTGTGTCCAAGTCGCCAAGAGGGACAAGGAATTACAGTGATTGCTGGGTGTGGTTGTGAATCTATTCCCAGGAAACAGGGAGAAGGCAGGACTTCATGTGAGCCAAGACTCCACACCCATAACAAATACTCCATTTTCCCATTGGACTTTATTTGTAAAACACGTATTTAAAGATAAAAGTATTCATAATTTCAGGACAGTGAATGCAAAGCATTAAATTTCAAATCTGCAGTTCCCTTTCAAATGTGGGTTTCTTCCCTGGATATCCACTCATGAAGCCATCTCTGGTTCAAGACAGAGAAAATATCAACTACCAAAGCTATGAACTAGAACTATGCCAGAAAAGTTTTTAGAATTACACAAAATAAAGTAAGTGAAAAGGAGATTAAGAAATAAGAAACAAATCAGAAATAAAAGAGTGTTTTAGATTTTTAAGGTACTCTTGTCATTGTAAATTTTTTGAACTTTATACTCAGCAAAACAGTGAGAGAGGTGATGACATTTTGACTAGGATTATAGTGATTTGTTTTTAGACATATTTGTAATGTAAGGACCACAAGTTTTGAAGACAAGATGCAGAGGGTATATAGAAGAAAATCAGAGCCAAGAATAATTCCAAGGTGTTTGTCTTGAGGAATATTGAAGTTACCACTCATTGAGTTTAAAAAGTATGGACAGATTTTAAGAAAGGTGAATCAGATATTTGGTTTTAGACAGGTTAAGTTTTTGAAGTTTTTAATAATTGAAGTAGGAATAAACAGTTGTTGAAAAATTTATTTTTTAGCTGTTTGGACATTTGAGTCTGGAGATGAAGGAAATAATCTGAATGGAAAATGCCAAGATACTGGATATCAGTATCAGTGTGAAGATGGTATTTAAAGCTATGATATTGAATGATTTCATCAAAAAACTAAATAAAATTAGAGAAGAGATATAAGCATTGGACTCTGGGATACCCCAGGATCAAGCAGAAAGTTGAGAAGTTGCAAGGAAAGACACCAGGAAGAGCCAGTGAGGTAAGTAGAAACAGAATATGGTTTCCTGGAGGACAGCTGAAGAAAGTGTTTTTAGAGTAAAGGATCATCAGCTGTGTCAAATACTACTGATGGAGATGTCAAGGACTTAGACTTGACCATCAGACATAGATACATGGACAATATTAATAAACTCGGCAAGATAATTTTCTGTGGAATGATTGTGGGAAAGCCCCAATGAGAGGAAAAAAACAGGATGAAAAACACTGGAAAGCGTTGAGTTTGGATGACTTCATAGAGACATTTTTCTTGTGAATGGAAACAGCGTGGAGGAATAGCTGGTAGAGAATGCTGGTAATATGATGTGTTCTCATTTTTCAAGTATTGATTTTGACTCCTAACATGATTACACGCATCCTGTGGGCAGAGGCCATGCGGTTCTTACCTATCACCTGACACTAATTCCAAATAGTGACTTAAGTAAAATGTAGAGTACTGGGCCTATGGAGAAGATGACTGAAAGGTGAGAGGGGGCAACACGTGCTAAGTACCCTATACGTTTAACTATACGTTGATTATTTTAATTGCATTTTTATGCATTTATTAAAGGTGTTGTCCAAATAGAGTTGTATTTAGGAGTATGATTCCATGTGTCACAGAAGTTATATTTTCAGATAGCAATGTGTGAATAGCAATGTTATTAACCATGCTATTATCAGCCTGTTTATAATGTAACATATTGTACAGATGATACACAAAGCTATGTAGGGGACATTATTCAGGTAAATAATTTAACAAGAGGTTATTAGTGCTTTTGCAAGTCACCCTATTCCTCCAGGAAAACAACAATAATAGGAAAACAAAATAAAACAAAACAAAAAAACTGGCCAGAACTTTTCAGAGATTAAATGTTCCCAGCAAGTAATCCTGTGGTTCAATACAAAGCTCTAGCTTTAGGGAAGAAATGGAGTACTACAAAAGGAAATTCCATGCATGAGCTCATTTATCTGTGCCAAACCAGCAACGTATCTGACATGGTGGGCACATAAGACATGGAGTTTAGAGCAATACATTCTGGTCATGATGGCTGATAGAACCAAGACTCTTCATGTTGTTCCAGTGTGATTTTAGAGATCGTGTAAGGAAAAATATTTGAACACAGGCATCAAAAACTATAATTAACAAACCAGAAAAAAGATCTAAGCTGACATACAAGCTGTGGAAAATCCAAAGTTCATTCAAAACAGTTTGTGAAGAGTTTCTCATAGGACACATCATTTAAGATAATGCACGGATGGCTATATTTTAGTAATGTTCAGTACTTAGAATAGAGTTAGAAAGAGACAGAGACAGAGAGACAAAGAGACAGGGAGAGAGAGAGAGAGAGATCGAGAGAGACTGGGCATGGTGGTTCATTGCTGTAATCCTATATTTCTGGGAGGCCGAAGAGGGAGGATGTCTCGAGCATATAAGTTTGAGCCCAGACTAGGCAACACAGCAAGACCTCATCTCTGTAAAATATCAAAAAATATGCTGGACATGGTGGCATATGCCAGTAGTCTCAGCTACCTAGGAGGCTAAGGCAGGAGAATTGCTTGAGCCAAGGAATTTGAGGCTGTGGTGAGCTGTGATCATGCTACTGCACAAAAGCCTGGGTGACAGAATGAGACATTGGCTCAAAAAAAGAAAAAAAAGAAGAAGAAGAAGAAAAGAAAAGAAAGCACTGACAAGGTGAAATCACACTAGCATATTCAAGTTAGGAATATACTTCAGCAACACTTACTAATCTAGGATTTAATGAAAAATGGCCAAACTATTTGGAACAGGCTATTCTCTCTGGCCTCAATTTTCATATTTGTAAAATTAAGCTAGATATTATCTAAAATGCTTTTTGCTTCGTATATTATCATTCACAAGATTATTTTTAGCCTGATGGTTTTGTGTAGTGCAAGATGTACTTTAAGCAAGAAGAGGTGATCTGTTTGGTGTATAATTTTACAAATGGCTATGGCAAAGGAAGTGTTATAGGAAAAAAAATGTGAAATTTAAAGATTTCTAAGCTGAGAGAGGATGTATGGAAAGACAGACAGTCAGGCAGACAGATACTAGTCATTCCAGAGAGCACGGGGAAGTCTGAAGTTGGAAAATGAACAATTGTCAAAAGAGTTGATACAAAAGAACTCAACCTGGGGTTCTAAATTGGTCAAATGGTTTATAGGGAGTAAAGGGGACGAAGAAATGTACTGGCAGTCAATATCTACTTTCACAAATGATTGAGGATGAATAAAGATTTAAAATGGAAATAAATAGTTCTAATTTAGCATATTTCATTTTATATATAATGTATAGTGTTCATTTCAAGTAAATGTCCAGAATGTTCTTCTAATCTTGCCTAATTCACCCTTAATTAATAAACCTCCAAAATAAATCAAAGTGAAACAAAGGTATGAATTATCATGTATTCTGCTTATGTAACTACTTGGTAAGGATATTTTGGGGAGTGTTAAACTCTTTTTCTTCATGTTTCCATAAAGAGAGTTTCCTAGAGTTACACTTTATTTTCTCACCTAGTCTTTTTTTGGAAAGGAATTCTGATCCAAAAGTTTTGGGGAAAAAATACTAGATATGTGTAACTGAAAACTCTTGGATCCTTTTTGGGAGTAAATTCCTAGAAGAAGTCTGTATTCCCATCGGTTCTTGGCCATTTTTAAGCTTAGCAGTACAGGTACTGTCTTTGTGACTAGCCTTACAATTGACAATGTGCCTTTGCCTTGGTTACTAAGTTCACCATATTTATGGGAACTAAAGCTTAATTGACCAAAAAATAAAAATGAAAAAAAAAATCAGTATTTTGGCCTCCCTCTAACTCCTATAACTATCTCTCAGCTGTTCTTATACTAGGCAGGGAAAAGGTATGTTACTCATTGCCAGCCCTACTGAAACTCCAACATGCGCCTGCTTTTTTCTTGATTCATTATCTAGTGTGGAGCTAGCTCTTGCAGAATGTCAACAGCTTCAGTGAGCCCACTGGGGTCTCAAGTACTGATGAAGGTCTCTGCAGGTTTTTCGTCAAAGAAGAAAATGCATACTTAACCCTGCTCTCAACTCTCTTTTAATCCCAAGCAGTCAGCTCAATTTTAAATCTATTTCTGCCTCAGCTCACCAGCATGAAACAAAACAAAAGCGGTAGAGAAAGAATATCCGAAAGCATGTTACTTGTTTGGCCTTCGTGTTAGAACAATTATCAACAGCATTTTTCTACATCTGGTATTAATAAGACTTAATTTCTGCTTCAATTGCTGTGGCCCAGAGGATCATAACAGACCCAGCCAGAGGATATATGTTTTCTAAGGGGCAGTTCAGAATAATAATTTATTTCAGAAGGTGTCTACCCTAGTTTTGGAGTGTCAAAGACAGATTCTTTAATGATAATTGTACATAAATTAAGATCTAATTAATAAAGAAAACATTTCAAGTTTGACTTTTCAGAAAAAAATAAAAAGACAATGTAGAAACAAGGCATGACGTCATCAAGGAACATAGAGAAACCTACAATAGTTAGAGTGCAGAAAAATGCTAGAAACATGGCAAAAGGTGAGACTTGAAAGTTTATAAAGCAAAGGCTAACTAACCAAGTTGAGGAAGACAGGTATGTTTGTTGGCAAAAGTTGCAAAAGTATTTACAATTACTCTATTTGGAGGGGAAAAGATGAATAGATAAATTATTATAGATACACTTTGAAGGAGAGATATAATTTCTAAAAGCACCAGTACCCTTTCCTTCTTGGTTTGCAGTGATCATAATTTTAAATAAGCTTCTTTGTCTAGATTGATAACATATCCTCATCTATAAAATGCTGATCTATGACAGAGACTTCTAATCTTTGAATAATGAATTTTAGTGATCCGTGAATTTAATTTGAGAGGTGCCGTAGCATTCCAACACAGCGCGGTATTATGATCTAGTTTAAAATATTTAGTATCATTATGCCTTTAAGATATTCTTAGGAATAAGGTTGTATGTGAGCATTTGTCGACTGAGTCCAAGAATGTAAATGACTGCTTGGATGACTAACTCTAGCTTGAATTATTTCAGAAAAGATAGACAAGAAGAGAGTGGTGAAAAGTTTAAAATTTGCCAACCTCTATAGACAGCTGTCATTTTAGTTTATATTCTTTGAATAGTGGGTATTTAAAGTGAATGCTGCTGCTTTAATATTCCAAGTTGATTTAGAGTACTTCCAAAGCCTCCCCATTATTCTAAATATACAGTGTAACCCTCTCTAGAATTCAAGAGTTGCCACTTGTCACCTTTATATTTCCAATCAGAAAGGAACTGCAAAGATGCAAAGTACTACATCATGGAAATATTTGAATTATATTTCCCTAAAGGACAAATATTTTACCAATGGAATAAGACAAAGAACCAGATTTTGCTTTATAATGTACACATGCCTGAAATTTGTACTGCTTTGTGAGTATCTTTCAAATCAACTCTGATCCTTATTGCTTACAAGTTTGCACACTTTCATTTAATAAATACAATGATAAATATACAGCCAACGACATCACCAGCCTTATTTCCTCATTAGTCAGTACTTTCTGTATATGGAGACAAAGTTTTACATCGTACTCTGCATTAAAGTGAATTATAGCACATCTTTCTACATTAGCATATAGTCTTACTTTTTGGGCCTTAGTATCAAAATGTCAATGCCTCAGAGATTTTCTTGAACAAGTACATTCTATCATTCATTATTAGTTCAATGTACCCATAAATAAATCCTTGTGCTGAAATAATATTGGCACTGGCTGAAAAATAATTATTCCATACCTAACTTCAGAAAAAAAAAATACCATTAACAATTGGTCATGTACTTGAATACATGATACTATCTTCCAAAGTACTATCTTTGGCAAGGACTTGCAAATTGCATATCCTGATAATCTTAATTGAGTATTAATATGAATACTGATTGATATCCTCAATTAACTTTTTCATGATTTTATTTTCTAAGAGTGCTTCTGATTTGACTCTGTGGTACAATAGCTTTCTGGAACTCTACTTGGTAACAGAGATTAGTCATTCCTAAAATGTGGCTATTGCAATACTTATGTTCATTAGCCCTGGTCTATTAGTCCCCACAGCTCACTTCCGAATGCCAGTAAATATAGCTCTAGCTATAAAAATCAACACTGAACTTTCTCCTACCACACATCTGTGATCAGTGCACTCTCAGATTTTTTTCTCCTAATGCTGTTAATGCAATGTGTGTGTCTTTGCAGCATATACCTACAAAAGCACTTTGGTGACAAAATGCTTTCAACCAGGGTTACCACCTTGCTAAAAGTACACAAAAAGAAGGTCTTTTAAATATGAAAAATGGGTCACTTCTCTTTCCATATAACTTCAGTGGTCCAAAATGAAATGCCACATGAGCAAATTTGTTGTACTGCTAAAAATAACTTTATGTTATAATTAGCTGGTTTTCCTGAATATTCCATATGTACTCCCACTTACAGGACTTAGCTTTGACTAAGTGCCCCATTCTTAACAAGTTTAAATGACTTCTCTATAGTGTCTCGCAATTCAACGCTTTATTCAAGACATAATTTAGCAATCAGTATTATAGAGTTTTTCTTAACTTCTCTCATACTATTTGGCTTCATCAATGATTACAAGTCTCTTGAGTATGTATCACAAATCATTTATGCTATTCGTTTTGAGGTATTTATTACTTGTTTAAAGTTTGCTAATTGGTTGACATAAGTCTGTGGATGTTTGAAAAAGAAAATAAGCCAAGTTTACGCCATTTTCGAATCCTCAAATTTCAACCAGTTACAAATGGCTCATTTAAGTATTAAAAAGTATTTGCTCAGGTCATGATGGCACAAGGTTAATGCTTTAAGAAGCATTTAATTATGCTTTCAGCTTCGAATGTAATTTACCTAAGTAATGTCGAAATAAGCCATTATGGTTTCTTTCTGTATTTAGAGAGAGGTGCAAATGGTGGTTAATGCTGTTTCCAGTGTTTAGTTCATATTTAAATAGTAACTGGTCAGAAGCCTTTTTTGAGAGAATAATTTTGAAAACATGTTGAGCTGGTAAAAAGTGATCTTCTTCCCATTGTTGACTTTGAAAAAATGTATTTTTCTTATAAATGCACAACATACACACAGGAGTATGTACTATAGATACTGATTAATCATTGCACATTTTTTAACATTAATAAACTTTTAGACAGTTCACACAAAAAATGAGTATGATATTTGAAGAAAATAGTCACTTTTTAAAAATGTTTTAAAACCTAAGGGACCATGATTCTGGCATTTTCTGTCCCATTGGATTTAATGGAATTTTTCTTTCTAGTGGTGCCTTACAATCAAAGTCAGAAGTCGGGATTCTAGCCTTTAAAGTAATCACTAGAAGTTGCATAGGCCATAGTCAGTCTTTAGTTTCAACATTAAAGCATGTAGTATAAGAAGGTGACAGAAAATATAACAGACAATATTAGCCTTATAGAGGTTAGGAGAAAATTTCCCCATGACTTTCTGAAGGTTTGTTGAAAAGTCAACTCACAAAAGGCAGATTAATTGGAGAAAAGACATTCACATTTATATAACATGTATACACGCAATAAGACTCAAAAATACAGGGGAAATTGTTCCTTTGTATGTTTAGTTTCAACAAAGTGTGAACACTCAGGTAGAAATAGACTAGATAAAAAAGTTATGAGCTAATGCCAATAGACTGAGTGGGGAAACCCAGTAAGACTTAGCTTTTTAGGTTCTTCTTGGCCTCTCTTAGAATGTTTTCTTTTCTTCTGGGTGTGGGGCAAGGCTCTTTCTAGAATAGGGGTCTTATGATAAACAGTCAAATAAGATAGATCAGATAATTTCTTTATAGATAGTTTTTATACGGAAAAGTGTAGGAAAAGTGAGAGTAACATTTTTAGGTTTTATTCTGGCTTTGGGGAAAAGTGGTTCTATAACTAAATTTGGTGGGAAGTGGGACTGAGAAACAGGAGGGTAGAGAAAAAATTTTCAGTCTGTGGCTGAGGACTTTATTTTAGGGTATTGTTTTTCTCGGTCTAACAGCCTTCAAGTGACTGAGGTGGTGATGAAAGAACAAGTGAAGAACAAAAAGTCTAACATGATACTCAAAATGAATAAAAAATGAAAAATGAAAAAGTAAGAAAACTACAGCATAGTATGAAGTAAGGGAAGCACATTTTTTTTTACCAGTTTTTAAAGGAATCATATGCATAGATAATAATAGATATATACTGTCAAAAACATAACATGGTGAAACAAAAGTGAACAAGAGATCTGGGATGGAGTAAGCACAATACTCACAACTCTATCACATTTTGTGAAAGCCTGCATTTGATTTTACCATTCAAATATTCACATGCTCATATACATAAACACACAATGATCCACCCTCCCACCACACAAAACTGCAGGAAAAACAGGGACCACTGTTATCAATTTTGTATTTGCAAATTGATAGAGCAGTAGTGACAATGTAAATTAAAGTGTGAAATTTGAAACTTGAAGTAACAACTTTCAAGAAAGCTTGACAATGAACCAATAAAATATTTGATAGAATTAATATATATATAAAATCATAAATATAGACTAATAAGTATACATACCGTTCTCTGAAGAAAGATAATAGTTTAATTTTCCTGGAGAAAGATAATAGGGTGAAGATGAACATAAATATATACGACAAAATCAGATTTACATCCTTTTCAGTTTTTGAAAACAGCAGCCTGAGCTTGCTGCTTGGAGACACTGCTTCAAGGAAGCTATTTCCTTAATTGACACCAGATGGCACTATGGAACTTTTCCATTTCTTTAAATCCAAGGAGAAATGAAAGAGATAAAGTACAATGAAAAACTGCTCTTGAGTAAATGTGACTCTCATTTTTGTTTTATATGGTCAGGTGGTATTATTGCTTAATATACAACATGGAAATAAGCTAGTCTAACTTGCTTCTTTTTTACA
This sequence comes from Carlito syrichta, assembly GCF_000164805.1. Classification (NCBI taxonomy): domain Eukaryota; kingdom Metazoa; phylum Chordata; class Mammalia; order Primates; family Tarsiidae; genus Carlito; species Carlito syrichta. The sequence goes on from NW_007247378.1 coordinate 1,055,136, forward strand.
ACTCTATGAAGTATAGGCAAATATATAAATAGAAATTAGTTTACCTGATAATTCCCAAAAGCCCGAAGTTTAACTCATTTTCTGGAAGATATTTTATTATCTTATTAAAAATTCTGTTATCTCATGAGTAGATGGGACTACATGAGTAGATGGGACTACAGGTGAAAACCAGCATCCCTAGCTTATCTTACTTTTTTTTTTAAATTATGTTTTTAAATGTTTGTATAGTGAAGATGATATAAACATATACTAGTGGCTTTTAATTGTTTTGGAAAAGCACTCTAATTTATAATATTTTACAAATACTAAAACAAGATTTATATAAAAAGTACATTTGTCTTCTGTTCTTATTTTCTTTTTTTTTTTTACATTCCAACTTTTCTTTGGTGTTTTTCTTTCAAGAAGAAATGACTCTGGGCATAGTGATACGAAAATCCATTTAGGCTGATATACCATGCATTTAAACATTAATATTTAATTAGAAACATTCATTCTGTGCAAAAAACAAATAATATACAACATTTCCATTTTGCTGTAAAGCAGTTTTGTCCTTCTATTTATGCAAAAGTCTATCATCTTCAGGGTTTCAAGAAGTTACCAAAATTAATACATTTTAAAGATATTTTAGAAAAGTTTAATGCTCAAATATCATTTTAAAACTAAACTTTTAGAATTACTTTCCTATGTTTTGTATATTAATAGCATTTTGTATTATTTCAGGCAATGCAAATAATTTTAGGGGCATATTCTAAGCTAGTATTAATAGTAAAATGGTTAAAAAATATTGGCATTATCAAATCTACAATTATAAATAAACAAAGTAAATAAAAGATCTCAAATATGTATCCATTCACATCCAATAGAAATTTAACACTACATAAATATCTTTGGCTTTTACTTACACGCCTTAAAAAGCCACAAACATCTGTAAACCTTAAAGAGACACAATAAAATGGTTTTCCTTTCTTTTGACATTCTATAAATAGGGCTTTATAATGAGAGCTCTTTAAAATAAAGGAAAAGAAGCATATGCTTATATGGATGTTTTGGTAGAATTGACTAAAGGTTACACGAGAAATAAGTTAATGGACTGAAGTTTATAGCTGTGTGTATAACTGTCAAATCTTTCTGTAAATTACCTTTCTCTTCTGCTGGCTGGAATGCAAAAATCCAATAAACTGTTAATAAAAATGGAAAGGTCATATGTAAATATCAAAGATCTTGAAAATGAACCAGAAAATATTATAGTTTGCAGAAAAATATCATTTCATATTCTGTTTCATTGTATTCTAAATGTGGTTTAGGTTGCAAAGTGTGTTTCCATGGGAAAAAAAAAATGAGTAGGAAAAGTTTCTATTAAAAAGAGATTAGTTTCCCATCTGAAAGGAGAAGTTTGAGTACTAATTGGCTGTTGGTTTCTGCAACTTCAGAAGAATTGCAAACAATTAAATGCTTTGATATTTTCTCTGATTAAGCAAACTCTTAAATAGGGCCTAGTGGAATTATTCCAGAAACACTGAGAGCGCACAATCTGTGTAAGATGTGTGCATGTGATGGGAGGTTCATTGCTTAGGGCCTAGGAGGCTCATCTTTCTGCCGCCAGACACCTCACAATCCAGCATGCTTGGGTCTGTTACCAAACTTGCAAAGAATTAGGGACTGAAAGAACTGCAGCAACAGAAACTACACTTTTCGGCTCTATTCTATTTATCTAAAGACCGAATAGTCCTTTTAAAGCCAATTTGAAAGTTGCTGTCCCATAAAGGAAATGCATTTAGTCCTAGGGACAAGCTGAGTTTGAACACATGCTGCTTTTGATGAAGCCATGCATGGTGCCTCTTGATCTCCTGTCTAAGAGCTGTCCTGATCCCTGAAAAGAATGGTTGACAGAAGGACAAAGTGTGGGTTTGGTCCCATGAATAGATCCTTAAAAGAGCATTTTCCTTCTCCTTTTTTGCTGTATTTTATTATAGCAAAGTCTAAATGCTTAGAATATTGAGCAAGATCACATAAGAATCAATGTTCACCACGAATAAGAAGTAATAAGTAGCAATGATTGCTAGTGATGTCTTTTAGCTGAGGAAGTGATCAATATGCAAGATTTAGGTGGATATTCAGTTTTCCTTAAATGTTCTCAATTATTCACCAACAGCAATGAATGAATGGATGAAATTATTTAGGCCAATGTTTCATGTTTTCTTTAAGTGACCTAAATTATTCACCAGAAGTAGTGAATGAGTGGATGAATTTATTTCAATGGAAATAGCAATTAAGATAAGATTTTCAAATAGATAAGTAGTATTCACATTTTATTTAAATAAGTATGCGTCTTTTATCAACTAGAAACTGAGATATATGCTTAAATAACAGTGAGCGAAACCCAGAAAGGATACAAATGCATACACAAGTGGGATTTTGAATTTCTAGAGAAGTTCTTTCTAGAAGATGTTATTTACCATATTTAAATACCATTGGCTTAAGGTCAGATTTAAACTAAAAGCTCTTTCAATTTAAACCTTTCTGATTCCTTGTGATCACTTTTCAATTAGACAATGAAAAACAATTTAGTTGGATACTTAGCTTAATTGGTTTGCTTCTACTTTTTGACCTCCAGGGCTCCACTTATGTATTCTATGCAATATGCTTGTGCAATTATCTACCTCTTCAGAATGCACATTTCCCATGATTTTGTACAAGGCTGTCTGGTTCAATCACTGTTAAGTACTCTCTACTCATTTTTTTTTCTTTTAAAGGAGTGGGGTTCAAGGCAATGCTTCTACAAATTCTAGGATCAAAAGAGAAGTATAACTTCTTGTTAATCAGAAAAAATAACTCTGAGTCAGTAAATGATGTTATAAAGCACTTTATCTGCACAAGCATGCCTAAACGTGTCATTAATACATTACACAAAATGAACAAGATGTCAAATAATTAATTAAATATATTGACATTGTATCTAAAACTTGGTGAGTTAAATATTTTGCAGTGATAGAGTAGATTTATGTTTATGTCTATGTTTGTGTACTAGTGTGCATGTCTCTCTAGGCATTTAGGTTCTGTTATCTAAAGTCTATTCAATTTATTTCAATATATGGCAGCAATCTTAAAGTTTGATAATTTACACCATCTTAGTATGCAACTACATATATGGGGGAAAAAACCCCTAAAATAAGTTACAGGTTGAAAGCAACATCAGTTTTAGATGAATATTGGTCTTAACTGTCCAAGAGCTTTCATGGAAACAAAACAAAACAAAAAACTTGTCACTAAAGGAAATATTCTGAGGATCAGAATTTCTTAGTAAAATGAGGTATAGATTGGTAAGTAGCATCTCATGATGTTGAAAAACATAATTTATACAAACATGATATTTATTAAACATTTACCACTATTAAAGCTTTACATCAACCTCATTCATTTACTCATACCTTCAGGACTTCAAAAAGGAAAAAAACAGGAGATACATTCTCTTTTGAAGGAATATGCTGTGCTATGGGAGAGATTCCAGGAAACTGCACAAGAAACTAATCAAACAGTGCGATAAGACTACTCTATGAAACACATAAATTGTTTAAAAAATAGTGTAGGCCGGGCGCAGTGGCTCAATCTTGTAGTCCCAGCACTTTGGGAGACCGAGGAGAGGGGATTGCCTGAGCCCATGGGTTCAAGAACAGCCTAGGCAACTCAGCAAGATCTCATCTCTACAATAAAAAAAAAAAAAAAATAGCCGGTCGTGGTAGCATGCACCTGTAGTTCCGTACTTGGAAGGCTGAGGCGGAAGGATTGTGGAGCTCAGCAGGCCAATCTGGGGGTGATCGTGAGAGTGCCACTGCACTCCAGCCTGGGTGATGGAGTGAGACTCCAATTCAAAAAATGAATGAATGAATGAATGAATTAATAGTATTAAGACTTAAGTAGAGAGTGAGATGAGGTTAGCTCTTTCCCTGTTTTACAAAAAAAAAAAAAAAAGAAAAGAAAAGAAAAGAAAGAATCTGAACCTAGAAACTCTGTACATAAATACTGAAAATTTTATGGGAAGTAGAGAGATTATTTAATTTTTATGACCCTCAATTTTTCCCTCTGTGAAACGAAATGCTTGATGCTTGAGTTAAATTATACACTTTCTTGAAATGTTCCCTTATTTTTCTGGTATGTCCTAGATCATACAGCATGTGACCTTATGAATCAGGATTTCTGTTGTGTAGGATACTGTGCTTATCGTTACCCTCCACTTCTCCTCCCAAATGCATCCAACACCTTCTTAAGGACTATCATTATTACTGCAATTAAACTTTTTAAACCATTCATTCTTTGTATTTTATTAATTCAGATTAGTTTCTCCCAACTTTGTAATCAGTTGGCATGCATATAATATTTATCATCTCTGTAGCAATTTATTTACATGTTAATTTTAATAACTATTTCGTTTTATGTTTTTAATAGTTCTCTCATGTGACATGTTTTGTTTTGTTTTGTTTTGGCTTTTTTGTTTTTGAGTTGGAGTCTCACTCTGTCGCCCAGACTGGAGGGCTGTGGCGGCTCCTGGCCACCGCAGCCTCGACCTGCTGGGCTCCGGTGATCCTGCTGCCTCAGCCTTCCCAGTAGCTGGAACTACAGGCATGCGCTACCACGCCTGGCTGATTTTTTGATTTATTGTAGAGATGAGGTTTCGCCAATTGCCCAGGCGGGTCTCGAACCTGCAGGCTCAGGCAATCCACTCACCTCAGCCTCCCAAAGCACGGGATTACAGGCTGAGCCACCAAGCCCGGCTTCATGTTACATTTGTATCTACACGATATGCTTATGATTCTTTAACTTGGGTACAATGGACTTTTATTTATTTTTGAAGCTATTTAAGGTCAGACAATACTACAGTTGATGTTGTCTAGATTCCAGAGTCAAAAGAAATCAAATCTCATGATAGCCCTTCACGAATAGTATGAGCTAGGGAAAGTTGCTTGACTTTTAGAGGCCTGAAGAATGAAGAGTGGTACTTGTATTAAATTATATTGTAAATTTTAAAAATTTAGTAGCTATTATTATTATTCTACTGGAATTTGAATTATTATTTATTGTTTATTATATTAATTAATTGATGACAAAATAAGAAAAATAACTGAATAGATTTAGCTACTAATTTCATTTAAAAGACTTCATGCAAAATAAGAATTATAGAAATGAATATTTTAATATATTTATAACAAAAAATATTATTGAAAATGCCTCTTCTATGATCCTGTAATTATATTTATCAGTCTCTTAAAGGCCTGGTTTCTTCTTATTGAGTTGTAGTTTTATTTAACTGAGGTGAGAAAAGATACTTGATATTATTTCTACTTTTAAAAAAATTTTGAGACTTGTGGCCTAACATATCTATCCTACAGAGTATCCCTGTGCTGATGAGAAGCATATTGTACAGCTGTTAAATGAACTGCTATTGAAATTATCCAAAATGTTTTCATCTCTTCTTGTTCAGTCTATGTGTGTCTTTCTATGTGAAGTGTGTTTCTTGTAAGCATTATATAGTTGGGTCTATCCAGCTGCTTTATGTCTTTGCAGAATTTAGTTTATTTATGTTGATATTTTACTTATAGGTAAAGATTTATTACCACCATTTTGTTATTTGTTTTCTGGTTGTTTTGTTCTCTCTCTCTCTCTCTCTTTTTCTTTCTGGCTTCTTTTGTATACAAGTAATTTTCTTTAATATCATGTTTTAATTTTTTGCTTATATATTATAGACATTTGCTTTGTGGTTATCATGAAACTGACAAAAATGTCTTACAACAAATTATTTTAAATGCTGACCACGTAGCTCAGATTACAATGAAAAGATAAATAAATAAAATATAACAGGTCAAAAAAACTCATACACACTTTACTCTTTAATTCTACCCTTTGCTCTGCTTTTTCACTTCTTCTTGTCTCTATTTATATTTTTGTATATTGTCTATCTCTGAACAAATTGATGTAGTTATTATTTTGATAGATTCATCTTTTAGTCTTCATACTAAAGGTATGCATAGTTTAAACACTGCAATACAGTGTCAGCATATTCTGTATCTGTCTTTGTATTTACTTTTACCAGTTAGTTTTATATCATCATTTAACTTATTGTTGCACATTTTAATCTTTTTTGTTCAGATTGAAGAACACTCTCCAAAATTTTTTTTTAAAAGACAGGTCTAGTGTTGATGAATTTACATAGCTTTTATTTGTCTCAAAAGTCTCTATTTATCTTTCTTGTTTAATGGATAATCTTAGAATGGACACAGTATTCTAAGTTGTAAGATTTTTTTTCCTTCAGTTCTTTGTCAACTTGACATGCAAGAAAGTCCCTTCATAAGTGCTTTAAATATCCCATTCTCTTCTGGCCTATAGAGTTTCTACTGAGAAGTACAAGGTATTTCCACTTCTTTATATTTTGTTTACTTCTTTTCTCTCTCTCTATCTCTCTCTCTTTTTAAAGAATATCTTATTTGTCCTTAACCTTTGATTGGCAGTTTCATATGAATAGAATATTCTTGCTTTTCTTCCACCTTCTTGTACCTAGATATTATATCTTTCTTTAAATTTGGAAGTCTTTCTGTTATTATTTCAATAAACTTTCCACCCCAAGCTCTTTCTTCCTTGTTAAGTCTTTGTTAATCTTTTTATATTTCAATTTCTTGCTTCCTTGTTAAGGCCAATATCATTTAGATTTTCCCTATTGAGACTATTTTTTATATTTGGTGGGTATGCTTCATTTATTTCCTATTTTTTCCCTTCTTTCACTGTGTATTTTTAAAAAGTCTGTCTTTAAACTCATAAATTATTTATTTTGCTTTATCAATTCAGTTGTTGAAACATGTTTTTCAGTTGGTCAATTGATTTTTTTCATCTCCAGAATTTTCACCAGACTCTTTAAAAATTATTTTATTCTTTGCATTAAGTTTATCTGTAGAATTCTGAATTCCTTCTCTATATTACCTTGAAGTTCATTAAGTTTCCTCAAGATAGCTATTTTTAATTCCTTGTTTGAAAAATCACATATTTCCATAACTACAGAATTGGTCCCTGGTGACTTATTTAGTCTGTTTGTTGAAGTCATGTTTTCCTGGGTGTTCCTAATGTTCGTGGACATTGGTCAATACCTGGGCAACGTATACTTAGATATTTAAAGTGCTTATGAAGGGACTTTCTTGCATACATAGTTGTTCAATTTGAAGTTCCTGCAGGGAAGAGGATTTTCACTGGAGTGTTCTATTCAGTCATCTTGCTCTGCCTTTCTCAAGTTTGGTTTATTCTTGCTTTTCTAGGATTCTGAGTTGTATTGTTAGGTTGTTTATTTGAAATCTTTCTGCTGTTTTGATCAAGGCATTTATTGCCATAAACTTCCCTCTTATTACTGCTTTTACTGTATCCCGTTGGTTTTATTAGATTGTATTTTTAATTTCATTTGTTTCAAAATATTTCAAATTTCTAATTTAAAAATTAAACATGACAGGCATGTTTAATTTCTCTCTGTTCATACAGTTTTAAAAGCTTCTAGTATTAATTTCAAGTTTTATACCATTGTGGTCTTAAACTTAATCTTGTTGACTAGGTGATATCTTTCCTATCATCATATTATTGGAGTATCTAACACCAAAATTCCAAATTGATTTTTTCTGTAACTACATTATTTAATTACACATGCTTCATGATTATTTCTACAAATGAATGCACGATGTTTGAACTACATAACATAAACTTTTAGTTGAATATACATTAGGAGAAGACAATTTTATAATATGCAAATACTGCCAGTATCTCCAATATATTTTTTAACACTCATCTTTAATCACTTTCTGTTTATTCCTGAGGTCACACTAGCACTTTTAATCTTTTGTTGTTGTGATACTGGAAGAATTATCAACATTGTTTGTAGCTGGGAAATAAACTAGTACTGCAAAGCCCATGAGTTTTTTACTCTCTCTCCTTTTAGATTTCTTTGCCACCAGGAAAAATACTTATCTCTCCATACATAGTGAGTGTGTCTGTAAAATGAAACTAGTGAAATCATTCTTTCTAAAGCACTTAGATCAAATAATGATGGAAAATGAATGCTGATTATTTTGGTGTTTGATTCAAGATAGGTATGACTGGAGAATTCAAAATTAATTGCTGACAATATAAAAGGAAATAGGGTAGGGTGGTATGACTTTGAACTTTTTTATTGTTATTGGTTCATTGTAGCACAATAGTGTATGTGTTTTTTTATGTTGAAGTAGAAATAGAACAACATAAATAGCAGAAACATATTCTTTTTTTTTTAGATTTTTAGATTTAATTACTAGGATTACATGCTTTGAAAACTAGAAGAGAAGTATAAATGAACCTGTGGATCTCTTTTTATAACACAGAATATAAGGACAATAAAAAAAATAAGTCAATTTTGTTCAAACTGCCTACTATATACCTGTGACTATGCCATGTCTGAACTATATTTAGCAGCACTTGGGGCAGAGCAATTGCTATGGCCAGACAAAGAGATATTTTCTCCTAGAAATTAAAGGAATCATCAGATAAATTTATATATCTCTCTTTTGATATTCTAGAAGTAGACTCTCTTAAGGCCAGAAATTACCTTAGATCTTGTTTTATAAATTAGGTCCATGATTGCATAGCTAGATAGATAATATTATTTAATAATAGATAATATAAATATTATTCTTATAATGATTAATATTATTCCTATTGTTTATGTGAGTTTATACCAACTACTAAAGGCTCAACAGCTATTGATTTATCTATTGTTCCTTTGGCTCAGCTGCAAATTGGAATGTCTAGCCATGGAGCTCACATGAAAGTATCCATAAAATTTCATACAGAAATCTTTCTTTCATCATCATGGTATAAAGTTGTTAGAAAGTAAATTATTTTTTAGTTATTATTACTTGCATGAACAAAAGTCTTGGAAATGCAAAGGAAACTAGATATTCTCAATCACTGGCAAAAAATAAAGTAAGCACTGCTTCTGTGTTTCAATAAATTCAATGAGATATATAAAAATATTTATCTGATTTTTTTCAGGCTACTGAGAACTTACTTGTGCTTGTATTAAAATTGGCAGGCACAAACTAGAACTTTGCTTATACATGCTTATTTACTCATATGTACGAAGACAGAGGTAAAAGAACACAGACGTGAAAAAATTAATACAAAATTGGATTTAGAGGTGATTGAGCAAAACAGCAATTCTTATACAGTTTCATGCAGTGTTTAGTACCTTCAAATTTGTCCTGTATCTAAAAACATTAAGCTTAAATAGCAAAATGAAATACTACCTTAAGTGCATCCTTGGATTCCTTGGGAGTATTCTAAGTAAAGGAAAATAATGTTCTGATAAAAATTACCATATAAAAAATTGATCTTTACTCTCCTTATTCTCTAGTATATGTCCATGGGAATGTTCCAGACTATTGTCATTGCACTTATAATGCATTTCTCTAGCAATAAATATTCTTTTTTTCTTTCACTAGACAGACAACTGAGTTAAGGCATACACTGTGTGTATAATTCAGGGTTCTTCCAAAAATAATATCAGTAGGATATATATAGATATGTAGGAGAAGAGTTATAAAGAAATTGTGTCACATAATAATTGGGAGGCTGAGAAGTCCTATCTTCTGCAACTGCAAACTATAGGTTTAGGAAAGCCAGTGGTGTAGTTCAGGTCCAAACCTGAAGGCTGAGAACTAAGGGAGTCAATGGTGTGTGGCCAGTTCAAGTATGAAGGCCTGAGAGATAAGAGGGCTAATAACTGAGGTTATGAGAATATGGCTTCTTCAGTTCAAATAAAGAACAAATTTACCTTTCTTTTCCTGTGATGATTAATTTTATGTGCCAACTTGACTGGGCTAAGGAATATCTACTATTACTTGGTGTATTTTTGAGGGTGTTTCCAGAAGAAATTGGTTTTTTAATGAGTCAATTGAGTAAAGAAGACCATTCTCAGCAATATGGGTGGACATCATTCAATCCTATGAGGGCCCAAATATAGTAAAAAACAAATAAAAGGCAAATTTGTCTTTCCTCTTTTTGAGCTGGAACATTTATCTTCTCTTGCCCTTGAATGTCTGTGCTCTTGTTTCAATTAAAATGCATCATTTGCTTTCTTGGGCCTCCAGCTTGCAGATGGCAAATGTTAGAATGTCTCAGCATTCATCATCATGTAAACAATCATAATATTTATCCTATCTATCTATCTATCTATCTATCTATCTATCTATCTATCTATCTATCTATCTATCTTATTGTTTCTGTCTCTTTGGAAAACCCTAATACAGCTTATAGATTGTGGTACCCAGAATAAACCCAGAGTAACTCTAGGACAAAATTTTAAGAATAAGTTTTCTGAATTGTTTCTGGAATTGGCTCTCTGATCTCATTAGATTTAATGTCCCACATTAAATCTAATGAGATTCTATTTCCAGTAGGAAAGAGATATTGCTAGTTCATGGGATGAACTGTTTATAGAGTTGTACAAAATATCCACATTAAATACTCCCAATTAACCCCTTATAGGAAGCAAGGAGCTAAGCAATACCCTTTTTAAATCTTTCAAATATTTTTGGAAAGCTAGGAAATATAATGACATTGGTTTGTTAATTGTAACAATACTGGGCAAAATGGTAAAAAGAAAGTACGAGCTCAAGCATTTAATTTCCCAGCTCAAGTGCTGCATAAATGACCTAAGAGCCTCTGGTTATGCCTCAAGGAGAGCCTTCCCTTTTATAGTTACAGAAATAAAATTGCTGAAATTCAACTGTATAACATCATCATATGATTGACCGAATTGCAGAGCAAGCTGAATGCTCAAACTCTCAAGGTGATCATTCAGCCTCCCAATTATTATGTTACACAATTTCTTGATAACTCTTCTCCTATCTATCTATCTATCTATCTATCTATCTATCTATCTATCTATCTATCTCTATATATCCTACTGATATTATTTGGGGGAGAACCTTGATTCATACACACAGTATATGCCTTAACTCAGTTGTCTGTCTAGTGAAAGAAAAAAAGAATATTTATTGCTAGAAAAGTACATTATAAGTACAATGACAATAGTCTGGAGCATTCCCAGAAGTCAAAAGAAGTCAATTGAACAGAGGGGGTATTTATTGGAAAAAGTGGGTTCCTGTAAGTTGAGAAGGATACATGTAAGAAAACCCCTATGAAGCTAGGAACTATGAATCTGGGCACACTGATTCTCTAAACTATGATGAGGTGCTCTTGTTTGTTTGCCAATGAGAGAGCTTGCTCAACCTCTAGTAGAAGATGACCTTTATCTTCAGAAGAATTGGCCTCATCACTAGTGGCAGCAATCTTCACACCACAGTGGTATCTGCTTTTTCATCTTCTGAGGAATAATCATTGCCTGAGAAAACAGTATTGACCTTCCCTGAGTCAATTGTCATAAAGACAATATTGAGTCTCCTCAGGACCTACCCCCATGACCTCTCTTTCCTTATAAGCCAATACTAAACTCAAGTCTCAATAGACTACTAAAAGTGAGGCACAAAGTGTATCCCATGATGAGCTGTTCTACGTTCCAAAAGAAATACTTGACTTTTCTGAGATATACAAGGAGAAATTTAGGGAACAAGTATAGAAATAGATATTAACAGTATGAGATAATGGTGGAAAGATTATAATGTTAGGTCATCCATATATATTGATATAGTCTCACTAAGTAGAGATTCTTCATTCAGTGCTACAGTTTAGGGACTTAGAAAGGACACTAATGGTTTGCTTAGTTGCTTGGCTGAAACATAAATTAAAAGTCACCTACCATGAGTGAACTGGAAATGCCCAAGATCCCTTTATTTAACATAGAAGAAAAAATGCTTAGACTTAAGTAATTTGGAATGTTATAGTGGATTTATCATTTAATACATACTGTCCCACAATGGAAAAGCCCAGAAACCATTATTTTCACTATTACCTTGAGAAATAAATTTGTGAGGGGAGCCCTAACATCTTTGAAAAGTTCTGTAATCCCTCTTCTCTGCAGGCCAGAACTTACAGTGGGAAGTACAACCATTCAAAAGAAAAATCTAACAGAAATGGGAGTAATTGGATCCTGGAAAGTCAGGGGAATTGTAACAGCAACAAAAACAAACAAACAAAACAATCAGAGTAATCAGTCTTGCATAGACCTATAGATTTGGTTAGTTAATTATGGTGTTCCTAGAAAAGAAATAGGAAAACTATTAGATTCTTAATCAATTTGCATTATAAGCAGAAAACATGTAAGTCAAGTGGACAAAATTCTAGCTCCAATCATAAAACGAATTCACAGCTCCTCAATCAATTCTCAGATTTGAGTCACATTACAGAACCGGAATTCATTGAATGAAAGGGAGGCCATATCTCCTCAAGGTAAGACACAATACATTATTAAAAATGTATGCTCTGAAGTTTTCTTCCAACCTTTCCAAAAGGAATTATGGCTTTTTACCAGAGAAATTGTACATTAGGGGAAAAATAATAATCAAACCTTTCGAAACTACTGGACACTGGCTCTGAACTAACATTGATTCTAGTATGCTCAAAACATCACTGTAGCCGTCCAGTCAGAGTAGGGGCTAATGGAAGCCAAATGATTAATGGAGTTTTAGTTTTGGTAGATTTCATACTGTAGCCAGAAAGTCTGTGAAACCATTTTGTAATAACTTTCTCAGTTCCAGAATGTAAAATTGGAATAGACATAGTTAGCATCTGTCAGAATCCCCACATTGGCTCCCTGAACTGTGGAGTAAGGGCTATTATGATGGGAAAGGAAAAATAAAAGCCATTAAAACTGCCTCTATCTAAAAACATGGTAATCAAAACAAACCCCATTCCTAGAGCAATTGCAGAGGTTAGTGCTACCTTCAAGAACTCAAAAGATACAGGAGTAATTCCTACTACATTCCTACTCAATTCTCTCATTTGACTTATGCGGAAGAAGGATGTTAGAGAGTAACGATGGGTTATCATAAGCTTATCCAAGTGATGGTTTCAATTAAAGCTGATATAACACATGTGATTTCATTGCTTGAGCAAATTCACTCACCCCTTTGTAACTGATATGCAACTATTGATCTGGAAAATTCTTTTGTTCCTCCATCCCTATCCATAAGGCCAACCAGAAAAAAAATTACTTTCATTTGGCAAGACCAGCAATACACCTTCACTGTGCTACTTCAGGGGTTTATCAACTCTTCAGCCTGTGTTATAATTTAGTTCACAGAGATCTTGGCTGTCTTTTACCTCTGCAAGATACCACACTGTTGAATGGTATCGATGACATTATGCCAGTTAGACCTAGTGAGTGAGAAATGACAATTCTTCTAGACATATTTTGAAGACATTTGTTGGCCTGTGAGAAATAAATCCAACTGAATATCAGGAGCTTTCTACCTCAGTGATATTTCTAGGGATTCAGTGGTATGGGGTAAGTTGAGGTATATGGAAGGATAACTTGTTGCATCTGCTCCCCTTTCATCTAAGAAAGAGGTGTTATGTCTCCTGGGCCTATTTGATATATGGAAACATTTCCTTATTGGAATGTGGTGTGTGTGTGTGTGTGTGTGTGTGTGTGTGTGTGTGTGTGTGTGTGTGTGTGTGTGTGTAATCAGAAAAAGTTGGCCATGAAAGTAAAACAAAAAAAAACAAAACCAGCCCATTGCTGACTTACCTGAAAAGCTGCTAATTTTGAGTGGGACCCAAAGTAAAAGAAGGCTCAAACTGGCAGAAGATAGGAATGCTATTTGAAGTCTTTGGCAGATTCTCATAAGTGAATAGTGATGCAAATCTTCATGATTTTGGAGCAAGGCCCTGCTGTCATCTGCAGATAGCTACTTTGCTTGGGGACATAGCTTTTGTTCGGTGAAATTTTTAGCTTCATTTTTCTTTATATAAAGATTAAGAATAGTTTAAGAGGTATGTATGTGTGCCAAGTTGACAAAGTATAGATTAGTGATGGTCAGTTTTATTTGTCAACATAACTGTGATAAGGAATGCACAGATAGCTAATAAAGCATTATTCCTAGATTTGTCTATGAAGATGTTTTAGGAAGAGATTAGCATTTGAGCTGGTAGACTGAGTCATGAAGATTGCCCTTACCAGTGTGGGCAGGCATCTTATATCTGTTGAGGGCCCAACTAGAACAAAAAGGCAGAGGAGGACAAATGTTCTTTTTGTGTTTGAGTGGTATATACATCTTTTCCTGCCCTTGGACATCATTTTCATGTAATTGGATATTTGAGCTCAGATTGGGACTTATACTATTGGCCCTCTAGTTCTCAGGTCTTTAGAAAAAATTGAATTAAAACACCATATTTTCTGCTTCCTGGTCTCCAGCTTACAGATGAAAGATTGTGGGACTTATCAAACTCCATAATCTTGTGTGTCAATCTTTATGGTAAATAAATCTCTCTCTCTCTCCTGCTTCTCCCTCTGTGTGTGTGTATATATATCTTTTCAGTTATATAAAAGTATATCACATAATTAATACAAACTTTTAAAAAGAAGACCCAGAATTATAACTTTGTTTTACTTTAATGGTCAGTTTTTTCTAATTACACTTACACACACCCTTGCACACACACACACTTGCACACACACATATTCTACTGATTTTGACAAAGATTCTTTGCTTTAGTCAGGTTCCTGAGCCTTCTCTTAGGCCCATATGTGAATTTCTCAGTAACATTCAGTTTTAGTCAAGAATCCTGCTAAATTAGTTTAGGAAAAAACCCCAGCCCTTCATATATGGCCATCCTTGATATATGATGTGTTTAATGGAGGATGAGAAATACCCTCCATTGTTCCCTAGGTGTCTAACTACCCTGACCAATCTTCAGCAAGAATCTTATTAGCTTGACTGAACCAAAATTATCCTTGTCCTTGAAGTTTCCTCTTAGTAATTTCCAATTTACTGATTCCCCCCTCCATGTCTCTGTCTGTCTCTGTCTGTCTGTCTCTCTCTCTCTCTCTCTCTCTCTCTCTCTCTCTCACACACACACACCTATGCTTTTTGGTTATAAATCCCCACTTGCCCATTCTATATTCAAAGTTGAGCTCAATCTCTGTCCCTAACTGCAAAATCAAATTGCAGTGCTCTCTATACTTATCACAGGGATCACTAAATAAAGTCTTCCTTATCACTTTTTATCAAGTATTATTGAATATTTTCTTTTCCTTAACAGTTATTTTTCTCTAAAGAACAATGGCAAATAAGTTTACATTTTTATTCTGTGTAGGCCCTCAAGGGACTAGGTAATGCACAGGAGTATTGTTAAAGGTAATCTTCCTGACTTACTCTACAAATCCAAATGGTAATGTCTTCTGAACACAACCTCAAAAGCAAACCCAGAAATAGTATTTTTACCAACTATCTGGACATCCCTTAGCCTACTCAAGTTGATGCATTAAATTAACCATCATACTGTGGTATTAATTTTATGTGCCCATTATATGTTTACTTTGTAGTTCACAGAAAACATTCAAAATGTGTGTAGTAAATGAAGAGCAGTGCCATTTGATCTTGCCATTTTCTATCTAATAAATGTTTCAACTACATGTTTACAATGCCGAATATTTCGATATAAATTATATCATCATTGATAAGTTTTCTTTTAAAAACATTTTTTAAGTGAACTCTATTAAACATTTTAAAATTCTTAACATTCTAAACAAATATAGAACATTTTATTTTGCATTTTTCTTTTAATTTTTCTTGGGGGCTAATGACTTTCATTACACATTTATTTTAAAAAAACCTTTAAAATTACTATTTAACTTAATTATTTATCAATTATGCTCTCAGCAAGTCTTAGGTTTCCTATTAGAGCCATTGTTATGTGCCATTTTTACAAGCCTGAATTTGTCAAAATATTTTATTAAATTTTCAATAATAGCAGTTTTATTATTGACAAAAATCAATACCTACAGATGTTTTAATACAGTCTATTTCATCTGTAACCAGATAAAAGTGCCTATTAAGGTAAAAAGTATATATCTGGCTCTTCTTTTTTCAAAGCTTATATTAATGGTGTGATAGCACTTTCACATAACTAAATACTCTCTTCATCTATTTTTTAAAGGATGGCAGTGCCCATGCATCTAGTTATAGCAAGAGAAGCAAGCATCATTCTTTCTACTTTCTACTAGCTCACAGTTAGCAGTATATTAGTCAATCTTTTAGAATTTATCTCCAAAATATAGCCTCCAAAATATATAAAAGTGATTCTATCCTTTATATCAATACTTTTTCTCTTCTCTCAAATGAACCTCCGTAACTCCACTAATCGTTTATTTCCAAAACTGTGTCACCGGGAAAATGTTATATGACTAGAATCACTAAAATAATTACCCATCACGTTTTGAAAAATGTACTATAGCAGCCCGCCTTTTAGTCTCCTCCTCTGATTCACTCACCTTACATGGAACCTCCAAATTTTTCTTCCTCAAATTTAAGTGTAATATCTTACTACTTAAGAAGATTTTGAGATATTATTTAGTAGTAATAATATCTGAACTGCTACATATTATTGTTGAACATGAGCAGAAAATGAATAAAATGCATTACTGAGATTCATGTAGGAATGTTGTTAAGAATAGTTTCCACTACTTTTATAAGGTTTTTTTTCTGATGACTCAAAATAATTTAGTTTCAGACCTCAATATTAATAATAGTTATGTGTACTGTATTAGTTACATATTGGTTTTTCTAACTAAACTTTGAATTCAGGCATGATATCCACTATTGTTAGCACAAGGATTAATCATAAATGTCACTTAATATATATCTATTGTCAGATATTTCTTCTGTCAGCTAAGTCAACCTCAAAAAAAATTTGTGAATTATTTTTCTCTGACCATTGACATATTTTCTCTATATAAACTATTATTGTCTTAAAATTCCTTTAACATTCTTTAATATCTGTAAAATATGTATTAATATCATTTCCCATTCTTGATATTGGTAATTTGTATGTTACCTTTTTTTTTTTCTCCCTAAGAACAGTCTGGTTACAGGCATATCAAGTGTATAGATCTCCATAAGTACTGTAACCAGTTTTTGGTTTTATTCATTTATTTCTATTGTTCTTTTAAAATTTCAATATTACTAATGTTTAATTGAAATTTGTACTGATTTAATTGTAGATTTACATGCAATTCTAACAAATATAACAGAGAGATCCTGTGTACAATATGCTCAGTTTTTCTTCAATGATAACAGTGTACAAAACTATAGTACAACATCTTAAGTAGGATCTTGACTTTGATAGCATCTATCTATCTTATCAAAGTTTTTTTTTTTTTAGCCAGGCTTGGTGGCTCAGTCTGTAATCCCACGCCTTGGGAGGCTGAGGTGAGTGGATTGCCTGAGCCTGGGGGTTCGAGACCCACCTGGGCAACTTGGTGAGATCTCATTTCTACAATAAATCAAAAAACTTGCCGGGCGTGGTAGCGCGTGTCTGTAACTCCGGCTACTCGAAAGGGTGAGGCAGAAGGATCGCCGGAGCTGGCAGGTCAAGACTATGGTAGCCGGGAGCGACCAGTGCACTCCAGTCTGGGTGACAGAGTGAGACTCCAACTCAAAAAAAAAAAAAAGTTTTTTTTTTGTTTCACTTTCACTCATCTATATCTGTCTCTGTTTGTTTATGTGCATGTATGTAGGCATTAAATTCAATATAATCATCTTGCATTTTAGGTTTCTGCATAAGGCACCACCGTCATGATACTGAACAATCCTCCTGTTTCCTTTTATAAACACACCCACCTTGTTTTCCCTTCAAACTTACCCCTTTCCTAAATCCTGAGCACCAACTGATCAGACTGTCTCTTTCTCTTTTGATTTATGAGTTGCTATGTGTTTCAATATGTCATTGCTGACTAGTATTCTGTGGTACCAAATGTTGTCTGGCCATTCACCTGTCAAAGAACATCTGAGCTGCTTCAAGTTTGGATCTGTTATGAGCAAGGCTGCTATAAATAGATTTTTAGATTGAAAATAAGTCTTCATTTATTGGGGATAAACGCCTATGCATTTCATTCCAGATATTGGTGATTTTTGTCTTCTGTCTCTCTTTTTAAAATTTTTGATCAGTCTCGCTAGAAGTTTATTGATCTTTTGGAAATAGCTAGGTTTTTGCTACATTACATTTCTTATTTTTCTGTTTTCAATTTTATTGATTTCCACTCCTATTTTACTACAATCTACTTCCATATGCTTGCTTTGGTTTGTTTTACTCTTCTTTTCCTAGTTTATTGATGCATGTACTTAGACTATTAAACTTGAAGACATCCTGTGTTTATAATTTAAACATTTAGTGCTATAAATTTATCTTTTAACACTGCTTTGGCTGCATTCCACATATTTTGATTTTTTGTTATTTTTTGCTAGTTTTACTTTTGTTAACTTTTAGGTATACTTTTATTTTTAAGAATTGTTCCTTTGCCTATGGATTATTAATAAGTGAGGTTTTCAGTTTCCACATTTTAATAAATTTTTCTGTTGTATTATTAATGTTTAATTTCATTTCAATATGAACAGGTAACATACTCTATTTGTTATTAATTATTTAACTTTTGTTTAAGCTTGTTTTATGACCCAGAATATAATTTATTTTGGTGAATATTCTATTGATATAAAAAAGTATGCAATACTTTTTGTTGGGTGAATTGTTTTCTATATTTATTATAAATTTAGATCCTGGTGGCTGATTATATTGTTCCAACCTTCTATGCCTTTAATGATTTCCTGTCTAGTAGCTTTTTCATTTGCTTAGAGGGGAATGATGTAGTCTCCAACTATAATTGTGAATTTGTCAGTTTTCTTTTCAGCTCCAAGAGTTATGCTTCAAGTATTGAACATCTGTCATTGCCTGAAAATGTCTTTCTTTTCCCTTCATTTTAGGATGATAATTTAACCAGATATTGATTTTGTAGTTGACTTCTTTTGCTGCAGCTCTTGAAACATGTTTTGCCAATTTCTTCTAGCCTCCATGGTTTCGCATGAGAAATTTGCTGTCACTGAAACTGGTTTTCCCCTGCAGGTCATGTGTTGTTCCTCCCTGGTTGTCTTCAAGATGTTTTCTTTGGCTTTAAATTTTGAAACTTTGTTGTTCATTGGCATAAATCTTTGGATTTATTGGGTCTGAAATATGCCCAGATTCT
The DNA here is from genome assembly GCF_000164805.1 of Carlito syrichta. NCBI lineage: Eukaryota > Metazoa > Chordata > Mammalia > Primates > Tarsiidae > Carlito > Carlito syrichta. The sequence continues at coordinate 1,074,334 of NW_007247378.1, forward strand.
TGATTCTGTAGGTTTGTGTCTTTTGAAAATTTTGAGAAATTGTCAGTGATTGATTATTATTCCAAACTGATTCTCTTTTCTTTTCTCCTCATGGAGCCTGTGTAATACAAATGCTGAATTTCTCTTATTGTCACACAGACCTTCAAGACTATGATCTTTTTTCTTTTCCTTAGTTCTTGGTCAATATTTTTTCTGTTGCTCAGATTGGGTGAATTTCATTGATCTTTCCTCAAGTTCACACTAATTCTACCCTATTTAATCTTCACTCTACAATGTTACTATCCACAGAGTTGGTTCTTGTTTAACTTATTTCTATGACTGCATTTTTTAGTTCTATGATTTCAAGTTTCAGATTATATACAATTGCAATTTTGTTGCTGACATTTTCTATTTTCTCATCTGTGTTAAGTAATTGTGCAAATATTGGTTGAGGCATTCTTATGACACGGTTTAAAATGTTTATCACATAATTTCGTTATCTGTTTCATTTTGGTCATTACATCATAGCCATTTGTCATTGATGTCACACTTTTCTTGGTTCTTAGTATGATGAGTGATTTTTAATATATCATGGAAAATTTGTCTATTATGTTAGAAGACTCTGGCTCCCACTTCAATCTATTATTCTAGCAGACAGCCATCTAGTTTATGTTTAAAATGCAAACTTACTTTGGGGGAAATGTGATCCTAAAGATAGGTTAATTTTTCAGAGATCTTTGTGGTATTATGTTGGTCTTTTGGCTTATCTCTTGGTACTGGTAATCTTGTTGGTCCCTGTTGGTACTACATGAAAGAAAAAAATAATTTTTTGCAGTCCAAGTTACTGGATGTCTGATTTTAAGATTATCTAAATAAGTCATAATTTCAAATGGTTTTTATTTCTACCAATTTTATATTTGAGCAAAATCTTTAAATTATATTAAAATATGAAATTATAAAAAAATATAATTTTTACATTTCCGCTGCAAATCCCCATAACTTTATAAACACTGAATACCTCTTCCACAAGGTCCCCCAGTATTACTTTCATTATTATTTTGAATCTTTTTCCTAATAATGTAATAATTTGAGCCATCGCTGGCTCTAGACCTCTGTTGTCTATTTTTTTTTTTCTTGCTCTGGTCACATTTTCTTGCTTCTTTGTAAGCCTTATTGATTCAAATTGCATGCTAGATTATTTGTAACAAAAGAAAATAAAGACTGAGGTAAGTAATGCTTACTTTCAGAAAATGGCATGCTCCTTCTTGCATCTGAAATTTTTATTGTAATAAAGGAGGTAATGGAGGGTAATATATTAGTCTCTGGAGATCTGGATCTAATCATTTTTGTGTGACTCATTTCACCACTGGCTTCACCTAGTTTAGAAACAAGATCAAGACTTTCCCTTCTTGGACTATATGCTATGATCACTAGTGCAATTCCAGTGTTATTTTATGATTTATATCTAAGTCATTAGCCTTATGAACTATAATCTATTTATGCTATACATGTTGTCTGATAGCTGTATGGGTCATTGTAAGTTATTATTTCTTTTAGAGGTGTTTCAGGATTTCTTTTACATTTTAGAGAGTTCTTGACTCTGAAAAAAATCATCGAGGTATATCTCAAATCTATTACTCACATCCAGCTTTTGAAAACATGTTAATTTGTTTCAGCTCTCCTGGTTTACCACCCTATTTTCAGTACAAGGTTACCTCTTGTTTGTCTCACATCATTTCTTTCCTGCCCCAGTGTTTGGAGTGTTGCATGCATGTTCAAAAGAATATCTATAGGAAAAAGTTGGTGAATGGGTGAAGATGAACTAGATGTCCAGGGTTCTTCAAACATCTAACATATCAAATTCATGCACATATTTAAACATTATTTGTAGTGTTGGCTGTTTTGTTCCTTATCCTAGCCATGGATCTACAATGAGTTATTTCTTCTGCTGCTGCCCTATCAGACATGAAAGCAGCCAAGAGTCTTATTTTCTATGATGATCCCATCCTATTCTAGAATTCAGTTGACTTAAGAATCTTTGTGAACTCAGCTCACTCATGCATTCAGTAAAGCTATGATTCATTAGCTTATATGTCTTGTTTTGGTTATAAAGATGAGAGTGATTATCTTTTTTGACTTTCTGCATCCTGTGTGGAAGAAGAAACCAAAATTATAAGATGCATTTAAATTCAATTAAGGTTTTGAAATCTAAAACTTTAAATCTACTTTTCAAAAGTGAATTTTGATAGAATACTTGATATTCAGGAAGATATAGGCAGCTTTTGCTTTGAATTGAATCATATTTTTTAAAAATAATAAAAAACAATCTATATTCACCATAAGAGCCAGAATGATCCTTTAAAAACCTGAGTTAGATTACACTTTTCCTCTGCTCAAAATAATCTATTAGTATTTTATCTCACTCAAAGGAAAAATTAAGCTCATACACTGTTTTAAAACTTTTTTTTTGAGTTGACGTCTTACTCTGTTGCCCAGGCTGGAGCGCACAGCCACACCAGCGTCAACTTGCTGTGCTCCGGCAATACTTCCGCTTCAGTCTTCCAAGTAGGTGGAACTACATGCGAGCAACAATGCCCAGCTAATTCTTTTTTATTTATTGCAGAGACGAGGTCGCACCAAGTTGCCCGGGCTGGTAACCCGCGGGCTAAGGTATTCCACTTGTTTGGACCTCCCAAAGTGCTGCTATTACAGGCTGAGCCAGTCCTAAAACTTACAAAGATGTAAAATCCATTTCCCTCTAAGTTCATGTAAAATTACTTTTCTGTAGGTTTGCTCTCATCAAACCAATGTTCTTGATTCCTCAAGTGCACCAAAAATTTTCCCCTGAAGAGGGTCTTTGCATTTCAGTTTTCACTACCTAGATTGTCCTTCCTTCAGGTAATAAAATGTTTCTCACTTTTACATCCCACAGGCTTCTGCTCCAATTTTTTAAAAGAAGGTGTCTCATTTTGACTACACTATTTAAAGTAGCAACAATTCAACCTAGTAACTTTTATCGCTCTTATCTTCTTTATTTTCTCCTTAGAAAATTTATTAAAATTTAATATACTAGCTATGTAACATGTTTGTTTGACTTTTGTCTGTTTCTCCATAATATAATATAAATTTATTTAAGGCAGATTTTTTAAAATGTTCTTTCTATTTTCCACATCAGGGAGAGTCATACATATACAATAAATGTATTTTTGATAAAAGGAAGGAAGAAAGCAATGCAGTAAAAAGTTAATGAAAAAAAGGATAGCAGAACAAGGGTGGAAAGATGGAATAAAAGAAAGAAGGAAAGAACAAGGAAGGAAAAAAAATACCAGAAAGACATTGGGGTTACAATTATAGAGACAGAAATAAATACTTTTAAATATGAAACTTAAGCCGAGCTCGGTGGCTCAGCCTGTAATCCCGCGCCTTGGGAGGCTGAGGAGAGTGGATTGCCTGAGCCCGCGGGTTCGAGACCCGCCTGGGCAACTTGGCGAGACCTCATCTCTACAATAAATCAAAAATTAGCCGGGCGTGGTAGCGCGCGCCTGAAGTTCCAGCTACTTGGAAGGCTGAGGCGGAAGGATTGCCGGAGCCCAGCAGGTCAAGGCTGTGGTGGCTGGGAGCGGCCACTGCACTCTAGTCTGGGCAACAGAGTGAGACTCCAACTTAAAAAAAAAAAAAAGATATGAAGCTTAATAACCTCAGGCCAAAATTTTTCAACAGGGCATATACTATTTGTAAATGTATTTAAAACTTTCACAGGTTTATATTTTATCTTTTTGTCCTTTCATATAGATGAGAGTGCAGGGTCAAGTGAGTACTGTTGTGATGTATTTATTTGATTGAGTTAGCTAGAAACAGAATCTGAAATGAAAATTTTCATAAAGAAAGTCTACTGAAGAGGAATACAGGAGATATACTTGTATGAAATTGAGGGTGAAAACATTGGACAGAAGCTATTCAATAATGCAGTTGCAATTTAGGCCTCAGTCAATTTCAACAGAAAGTCTAAGAGCTATGATACTTCCTCAAAGTTCTTGGGGCTGATTCTTTGCCTTTACCATCTAGACGCTGGCCATAGTATGACCCTGGGAGGAGAAGTAACCTTGTAGTAGGCAGCTCCCTATGATGAGGGCAATTTGGACTTCTAATTCACCAGCAGCTGATATCTACTTTAACTAGGGAATAAATGTGTCTATCTTGCAGAAACTATTTGGACAGAACAAGACAATATATATTGCATTGCATTTTATTTTTTGCACTTCTCTTGGGTTTTATGTTCTGCAACATAAATCATCTGAAATGCTTGTTCAAAATACAGATTTTGGGACAACTAACTTTATTATATTAGAATTTCATGATATCAATATAAAAGAATCACATTTTCAAACCGCATCCCAAATAATACTAACATAGGGGTGGTTCACACGGACAAAAGACTCATCTCGTCTGTGAACTCATTGAAGTTAAATTGTATCATATTAATATTGTTACTCCATTTTTGGAGACATAATTACTTATTTACAAACATTTAATGAGTGTGTATCAGGAATAATACATCACACAGGGTTAATGACAAAAATATTTTATTCTTGACATAGAAATCATTTTATTGTGAAACTCAATTCTTTCTTTCAGAAGTAAAATTCAGTTTATTTTACGTATATAAGTAAAATACATCAGTAGTAGAATATTAGCAATGTCTTATGTTGATATAAATATTACTCAGTCTGACCAATATTCCCCACCCCCCACACTCAAGGCCTTCTACACAAGCAATACATTTTCATTGTTTTCTTAGAAGCAATAACTATTTTTTAGCAGTAGATCTGTGACTGTCATTGCTTCTAATTGGTCACTTAATATCTTGCTAGAAGATGTTTGAAATGTGGACAGTTAGCATAAAAGACTTACTTTTGAAAAAGATATAATTTCATATGGTATGTATCCGTGTTTTTTCTTGCTATAGCAGTTTGCAGCTGCAGCAGGTGGCATTGCAGAGATGAGCAGATCCTTAGTAAGCCTTCCCCTTAAGGCATATTTTAATTCTAGGTCTCAGTTTGTATAAACTACTAATAGACAATATCAGGGAACAAATGTGAAAGTTACACTCCCCAAAATACTTGAGTATTCTTTTTATCTAGGTGTTTTAAAACGTATTATCTAACACCAATTAATGTGAAATAACACAAGGTAATTTCAATTCAGCGGTTGAAAATAAAGCATTATTTAACTTTTAACTTGAAAAAAACCTATTAGAATGCCTGAAATTCAAGCCTGGATTCAGAGGCTCTGATACCATTGAATTTGTCGTGTCTTCTACTCTCTCTATATATCTTACTGAGGAAATATTGATATAAGGCACCATGCCCTAGTTTATACCAGATCACTTGAAATAAATTAGGACAATGCTCAGACCATCAAAATGGCTTTGGTTTTCTCCTTTTTTCCTGGGATCTCAGTGGTCAAAAAAAGACCCTGACAATTCAATTTCTCAAAAAGAAATATTTAATAGGGACTTTGGCCCCCTCCCCCACCTTGGGGAGGTGAATCTCCTCTTTCTCTCTCTCTCTCTAATTTACTTTTTAAATAAACTATATTTTCTAATCTAAAAAAAGAGAAATATTTAATAGGGACTTATGAATAGAAACACTATCTCAAATGGCTGCAAGATAGTGAATTTCTGTAACTACTCCTCAGAAGGTAGCCTTTAAATAGCAAGTGTTAGTGTGAAGGTATGTGCACTAGTCACACCTCAGACTTTCTTGCTAAAATTTCTGACTACTAAAGGAAAAGACCTTGCTACAGAACACTTTGGTATACTGGTGTCAAATATCTGTTATCATGGCAGTTTTACTTCAAGATGGTGTCACTCTCACCATGAAACAAGCTGTTTTTCTACACCATTCAATAAGTAATTATTAGATTTTTGTTTAGTCTTAGGATAAAAAGCTTAAAAAGTAAAATAAACAAACAATAAACAACACTCAAATTTATAGAAAATGTTAATACATTTTCTTAATTTCTTTCTTGAATTTTGTTTTTGATGATTGAGAGTTGAATGTTTTAGATGCATCTGAAATTTAATAATATGAGTTTTTTTTGAGTGACAAAAATGTTCAAATTGGATTGTGGTGAGGGTTGCACAACTCTATGGATATACTAAATGTTATTGAATTGTATACTTTAAGTGAGCAAGTTTTATAGTTTTTATTATATCTCAATAAAGTTGTTAAAATTTAAAAAATAAAGTCTATGACTTACTGTAATCAAAACCATATGAATCATATCATTAGGTCTTCAAACTGGTGGTTCCCATTTTGTGCTACTGTAACATTTTTCACTATATTTTTCCTTCACTTGAAGTGTATGGTCTTGGCAACATCACATATCTATTACAACCACATCAACGTTCATTAACTTTAATTTAAAATGCTGAACCAGATATTACTGTAATTTATCATTAAACTATTCATTTATTCAACAGACATTTATTCAGCACCAAATACATGTGTATTAAACACATTTTCCCCATGTAATTTATAATGTAAAAGAAAAGCTAAAAATGTGTATATTTATTCATATAATGTTTAATATGTTGTTATAAACTGAAAATAGTATGTCCCCTCCCCCCCAAAAATTCACATATTGAAATCTTCACCCTCAATGTAAGGATATTTGGATATAGGACCTTTGAAAGATTAGAAGAAAGCATGAGAGTGGGGGTCCCAGGATAGGATTAGGTGATAGTTTATTGGATAAATGCCAAATATTTTATGGAGTTCAAACAAATGAACTGCCAATGGATTGATGTGAGGTTAAGAGAAATTGTTATCCAAAACAATATATGCATTTGTGGCTTGAGAAACTATATGAGTTATAATGGAGTTTTCTAAGAAGAAAAGCATTCTTAGACTGGATGAGGAGCAGATTTTGAAAATGAAATAAGTCTTCTGGGTCCATGTTAAGTTAGAGGTGTCTGATAAACATCTAAGCTATTAAATGGGCAATTTATGTGCAAATCTAGAATTTTGTAGAAAAGCCAATCAGTACTGAATATTTAGAATAGAATAACAGATATTAAGTATAAAATTATGAAGCATAATTAATTATAGATTATAGTTGCTTTTAATTCCAAGAGGCTTGTGCTCCCTGAGGAGCATGTAGGTACAGTACTAAAAGAAAATCCCAAATGAATCCAAATTTGAAGATAAGAAAGGAAGAATGCACTAAAAGCAATAGAAAGAAAAGAACTGTCAGTGAGGTAAAAACAAGTGTAGGATAATAGAAGAAGACAAAATAGGAGAAAAGTTTCCCAAATGTACCTGAAAGTTCCCAAAATATTTTTGAAAATTATTGAATTTAGAAAGATAAAAATCAAAGGTACATTGAAAGAGGAACTTCAATGGAGTTGTAGGGAAAAAACCTAAGGGAAAAATGTCAAAAGATTTATGAGGAGAGGAATGAAAACAATCAATTGTGAATAACTTCAACTCATTTTTCAGTGAAGCAGACGAGAAGTATGGAGTGGTAAACTTAAGGATATACAGAATAGAATTTCACTTCTAAATTAAAGCATACCAGAGTTTGTTTACAGTAGTAGAAGTGGTCTAGAGGAGCATACATTGAAGATAAAAAAGATAGTGGAAAATTGTCATAAAAACGGCAAGAAAAAAAATAGAAACAATGGTGAGGCACAAGAAAATTTACACAAACCTAAGTCCCTGAGCTACAGCAGTGCCGGGGAGAAAAAGCAAAGTCTTCAGAGAAATCGGTTGTGAGAAGAAAGCAACAGTGAGGTTACAATAATAGGGAAAGATGGGGGAAACATATAAAAATATTGAGTAGATGGGTACATTCATTGATGAGAAAATCATGTTAACAGAAAAATGCGGGAATTCGTGTCAGATTACTGCATGTACATATTAGTTTGCCAATGAGAGTGAGGGCTGGTTCTCTAAACGTACTAAGGTGAATAGGTAAATAGGTAATTTGCAAATATGGATGTTTAAGTCAACGATATTGAATACACCATTATATTTATCTAATATACATAATTCTTTCATGAGGTCTTTCTTAAGCCTCTTCTGACGGGGTTTCATGTCTTACATGTTCCTATATTACATATACATGCATACATCCTATCCATTATTGTTTTTTCTAATATTCTGTTCATGTCTGGTTCTCCTCCACTACATTTTGAGGGCAGAGACTGTATCCTATTTTTGGTACATAAAATGGTGCTTATAAAGTGCACAAAGGCACTAGGAATATATTAATTGAATATAACAACTGATGTTAGAATATTCAGTTTTAAACACTAAGAAAATAAAATAATCAAGCATCATCCAGAAGCATAATAATGAGGTTTTCTTTATAGATTTTTAAATATGTAATATGAAGCACAAACATTTTTAATTCCCATGAACATGAGACTTTTCTTTTTGGAAAGTTGGGGTGGAAGTACTGTTTTATCAAAGAATTTGCTCTCGTGAGTAGAAAGAATCACCTTAGAGTTTCTCTAGTTTTTATTTCTTTATACCTGAAAAAGAAACAGCAATCTATTTGTATGCAGAGAAACGTGAAACCCTCCAGGTGTCTCAATCAGAGAAAATTTAACACAGGGAATTGGTTACATGGGTGACTGAAGACCAAAGAAACACAATGTATGAGAAAGTAAGCAAGAGATTAGAAACAGCAGGAAGCACTAGCACTCCTGGAACCAGAGGGGTATATGAAAGAAGTGATGTTATGAAAGTCCTGAAGCTTCTCTGTAGCCAGGGCTAAGTCTCAGCAGGAACTGGGACAACAGAGGGAAGGGATATTTTGTGAGAGTGAGAATCATGGGGAAGAAACAACTGATGCCAGTGAGGCCATTGGAAACAAGTAAAGAAAGCATATACATCATCTTACTTCTTCCCTTTACTTGATCTCTCTTCTTAACAATTCCTTCCACTAGCCAGAGGAAAAGGAGCTTGGATAATATTACTCCTAAAATATTAAGTAAAGACACTTAATAGAAAGTGTTAGAAATGCATTTAAGAGAAAATCAACCAATTACTGACACCTGTTCTCAGATAATATGTATTCAAAGATAAATCTCTACAATTCATTTTACTAAATAATATGGGATGATGATGATCACAAAACCTTTGCAATTGTGTTATTGCAGTGGACCAATTTGACTGAAACTGCCATAGCAATAGATTTATTTGGAAGTTTTACCCATTTATTCATATGTTTGCATCAATACAGAAAAATCTTTAGTCCCTCATTTGATTAATATGTTAGTAGAAAAAAATCTATTCTTCTTATCTGATTTAGAAAGAGTAGTATTAAGATGGTAGAGTTCACTGACTTTTGAAAGCATAGAAAGAAATTGATTGAGCAATATTTCTGGTCTCAGATCAGTGTTGTATGCCATTTTTAGTCTGAAATTACCCATTTGATTTTGCTACATGAAAACGATGTGAGACAATTTAAGTAATAGCAATCAAAATTAATGAATATGTTTTCATTAAATTCAAATGTACTGTGAGTATTGTCATTGAAATCACGTTTCCCCATCTGAAAGGAACACTTTAAATGTTTTCTTTCTAATAATTTTCACACATAAAGGCATAGCATATTTCAAAATAACTCCAGTATATTTTACCAATAATTCCCTAATTGAGAGTTGAGTTTGAGTCCATTTTTTTTGTAAGAGGATCATCAGTTTCAAAACAGAAGACAAGTGTCTTAATGGAACCTCATCACAAAGACTTTCTTCTGATTAATATTGTTGATATTAGTGGCTATTTTCTTCTCTAACCTCAGTAGTTTCTTTGGAAAATCAAAGGTTATTTTTCTCTTTCTGAACAAATAAGTCAGACTAGTGGAAAACAGTCACAGAGACCATACAAACGACTAAATCAAGATGCAACTAAGCTTTTAGCAAATTCTTGGGCTTACTTAACCAGAATTTTTCAGGTAATGTCAGAGTGGGCCTGGGGGAAGTGATAAGGGCCTAGTCCAGACAGAAGAAATACCAAAAACAATAGCATAGAGGAAAGAGAAAACATGTCTTATTCTAAGACTAATAATAAATCTTTATATGTAAAAATTGTGTTTTAATGGTACTGCAGCAAAATATAAAACCAGAGTGTTAAAGGGAAGGATTCAGGTTATGAATGCACTAAGAGTTGGCACATATCCTAAGAGTGATGAGATTTTATTGAAGATATGAAGAGACATGATAACATTTCATTTTCATTTTAAAATATCATTCCTGCTTTAGTTTTGAGAAAATATTGATAAGAATATTGCAACAGATTGAAGGGAGAAAGAGCATTTCAAAGGCTGCTGCCAATTATCCTTGAAAATGATAGTTCTTCAGCACTTTAGAGGTCAGAGGAATTAGAGAGAGCTGGGGTGATTTAAAGCCACAAGAAGAAAGCAATGAAAAGACATTGGTTAGATGGAACATTTGAATCAGAAAGAACTGTAAAATACGATTCATTAATTTCTGACTTTCTTGTTTATGATTTTTTACTTAATTTTGTGCCTCAGTATGTTCAATAAGGTTACTGGCATTTGTTAAGTCTACATTTTTGTGGTCAATGCAACTATCTTTACAAGCATTACTCCCACTTACTGTTTTCTCCAAAGAATCATAAAATCAGAAATGACCTTAAATGTCATCTAGCTCAATATTCCAAATGCGTTATTTTTACGTGTCAACTTGGTTAGGTAATGGTTTTTGGTTGTTTGGGCAATCACCAGCCCAAATATTGCTGTAAATTTTTGTTTTGGATGTGCTTAAAATTTAAATAAGTAGATATTGAGTAACGCAGATTACCTTCCATGATGTGGGTAGGCCTCATTCAATTAGATGAAGTAATTAAGAGTAAAGGCTGATGTTGTCAGAAGAAAAATTTAAAGAAAAACAAACAAACAAACAAAAACAAAAACAGTCTCCAGACTGTAATATAGAGCTTATATTTAACATTTCAGACTTTTGAATCAAGACTGCAACATTATCTCTCACCAACCTGTAAACTTCATAGTTGCATAAGACGATTTCTTAAATCTCTCTATCTCACTCAGTCTCTCAATCTTCTATTGGTTCTGCCTCTCTAAAGAATTTTGACCACCTATTGCCATTTGAAATATTACTGTGCAGAAGATAATATTTCATAAGAAACTTGTTTTTCCTTTTGGTGGGGGAGATTTGGAGTTAAAACTCTCTTTTTCTTTTTTAAGGAAGGGAATGAAAAATTCATTTTCTCTAACTACCTTCTATTAATTGGTTGCATGTGGTGAATTGAGAAGGAAGACAGTGTATTGTGTGGTTCCTTTTCACAATGTAAAATGAGAAAATTAACAGCTGTATTTACAGCCATGTAATATTGATGAGAGAGTCATGTAAGCAGATATATATTTAAATTATTTAGAATTTTAAAATAACCTTACAATATCTGATGTAATTATCATTGTCACATTCTCTTCTCACTCCCATCTCTCTTATAAAAAGTGTCCATGATTGAACATCTGTGATATGCATACAATTTTTTGGCACTTTACCCTATTAGGGATGCATGTGAATTTTATTCTACATATTCAAGTATGCAAGAAGTTTTATTTTACTTTTCTATAATGAAAAATACATCTTATTTCAAAAGCTGATGTTTTTAATTAGTAGAAACTTAATATTTTCTTGCACTATATCTTACTTCCTGAAAGCTTGGGTAATATCCTAAATAGTTGAAGCAATGAATAATGAAAACAAACCCTACTATTCTGTGTTAATTCCTAATTCATTATGTTAAGTCTCCTTCAATGCCAGTGCCTTTCATGACAATTACAGAGCTTCTCTCAGATGCCCTGAAATTCACCTTGTTACTCCAATTCCATCATGAGTAAGATAAAACCCGGTGCTGTAAGACCTGTATACCTAGATATACTCACAGTCTTTTCACTGTAAAATCTATGATAATTTTCCCATTTTCTTTCTTTCTTTTTTTTTTGAATCAGAGTCTCACCCTGTCACCCAGACAGGAGTGCAGTGGCATGCTAATGGCCACCACAGCCTTGATCTGCTGAGCTCAGGGAATCCTTCCACCTCAGCCTTCCAAGTAGCTGGATCTACAGGCGTGCACCACTATGCCTGGCTAATTTTTTTATTTATCGTAGAGATGAGGTCATGCCAAGTTGCCCAGGAAGGTCTTGAACCTGTGGGCTCAGGCAACCTTCTCAATCCCAGAGTGCTGGGATTATAGGAGTGAGCCACCATTCTTTCTTGGGTGCCTCAAACCTGTAAGGGGGAGATCTCATTTATGTCTCTCCTGGTTGTACCCTGTTCTTCTCACAACCACTGGTCTCAACCACTGTGAAAAAAGGTGCGATGTGTGATTGTTCTACTATAGGGCTAGAGGGAAAGTACACAACCACATGGGCTGGGTCTCATTTAATACACGGGTGGTTTCTTAATGCTCCCCGGCTCTCAAGCTGTACTTTGCTAATTCACTCATTCCCTCCCTCCCCTCTCTCTCTCTCTCTCTCTCTCTCTCTTTCTTTATTTCTTTCTTTCTTTCTTTCTTGTCTCATGGCATTTTATCCTGAGGACATAAAGACCATTAAGTCCAAACTGATTGACTGTGATAAGGCCTGGGACATGAATAAAAATACCTTAAAATTATTAGTTCTTACATTAAATGCTAGTCAGCAGATGTTTGGTTTTTAATTTAGTCCTCACAACCGTTTGGAGGTTGTGTTAATAGTCATATTTTATATAGGAAGAATAAATCATTTAGAAAAATTAAGTAATATATACAAGGTCATACAACCAGGAAGGAGCATAGCTGCTTTTTGAGCTGAAGTATTTTTAACTTTATTCCTTCCATTTCAAACAGAACCATTATTGTAGTCTACTTTTATTTTGTATTTCGATTTAAATACTCCTCTGTTTCTTATATATTTTCTAGTTTCTCATCACTCTAATCACATTCTTTAGTCTATACATGAAGACAAAGATTACAGTTTGTCCCTCAACATCCTAAATCATAGTGCATTCACGTATCAAACCTCAATTTCCATTTGGATGTATAAATATGATAATATGTATTACAGGTTTATTTATTTTGAATAAATACTTGTTAATTCCTGATAGCATAATAATGCAAAGGTATTAGTGTTTGCCACAAGATTAGCATGCCTAACTCTCTTATGGTGACTGGGAGTTGAATATTAAACTATGCTTTTGTTTTCAGATTCCTTCCTTGCATATCCTTCTTTGTACTTCTTCTCTTCCATTTCATTTTCTTCCATGTTTCTCTTCTTTTCACATTTATGAAAACTCTATTAAGTGTGAGATATATTACTAGGACTAAGAAAGACAAATATAAATATATGCAGACAGGCATAATCAAAGAATTGAGAGTACAAATTGAAGTCATAGCTGCACACAACAGTTTGTAATCGGTTTTTCTCTAAGTGTTGTAAGGAATTATATACAAATAGGGGAAAATTTAATTTTATTAGCATCTCATTATTTCTAAGTGTATGTTTCTTTATGTGCTTACCTAAAACAATTACTTTGAGATGAATCTGTCATTTAAAAAAAATTGCTTCTGTTTAAGTGTGATTTTATAATGAAGAGATGTAGAAAGTACTTGCACACATTCTATGAGAGTTCAAAGTTTGTATTTAAATAATATTGAAGATATTGTCATAGTAATTTAGTGTCAACCTTCTCGAAAAATGTTCTCCAGAGATGGAGCACACTGTAAAACTTTTTGCAGACTTAAACTAGAACTATTTTAAGGACAATTTAGCATTAAGCTAAAAGATGCTTTAAATAGTAATATCATACCTTTTTTAATTTAATGGCTGTACAGCTTCAGTCATCAATACTTGCTCAAATTCTTTTCAAACTGAAAACCAAAAGAAAGTATTAACAACTAAAAGAGAGTGTTGAACCTAGATGAAACTTTTGTTCCACATTTTTTTGCACTTGTTTGGTTTAGTCAATTTCAATATTATTGTGAATGTCAGGAAGAATTTGGCATTGGTGCTGCGAATATTTTGTTTGAAAATGTGTATTTAAACAGCTGAGTCAACACAGTAGCATCTGTGCATCTTTCTACTAACAAGGGACCCAAAGTATGCATTCCAGGCATTGGTGCTGGCAAAAACCAATGTGCCAAGTTCTGGGAAGGTTGCAAAGTATAAATTCATTACTCTGAAGGCAATACTTCCTTTTGCTATTTGGGAAAAAAATTAAAGTAAATTCAGAGGATTATGTAGGAATAGATATTTGTCATGTTGTCACCAAGCATCTTTTGAACTTCTTTTTTTGGCTTCAGAACTTTCCGCTATAAGAATTCACATCAATGTAGAAGCCAAAACTTGTCTTTCTCCTTAAAAGATCAGAGATACACAGGTCTGTAATTCAGAAATGAGAACGCAGAGACAGAAAAAAATTAATACTTTCTTTAAGCATTAGAGATATCAAGCTTTGGAGGACAAAGCATTGTCAGGGCTTCTTCAGTCTCGTTCCCTGACTCACCTATAATAGCCATGATATATTTGCTGAACTAACCAAAGCAGAATGGCAGCAGCAGTAGTTTCTTCCCTAGGGCAATCTCCAGGCTGTTCTATGTGCTTTTGCTCGTTTTGTAACCTACCCATGCTGAACTCACTCATATTTTGGGGAGTCCATGAGGCGTGAAATATCATTTTAAAAATGTACTGTCTGATTCCATTTTGATGTTTATAATCAAGAACCCTGTGTAATGCAATGAGTCACCATATTATGGCTCAACTTTTCCATAACTTTTTTGACATTTTTTCAAATTTTTTTTTTTTTTTTTTTTTGAGTCGGAGTCTCACTCTGTCACCCAGACTGGAGTGCAGTAGCCACACCCAGCCACCGCAGCCTCGACCTACTGGGCTCCGGCGATCCTTCAGCCTCAGCCTTTCAAGTAGCTGGAACTACAGGTGTGCGCTACCACACCCGGCTAATTTTTTGATTTATTGTAGAGATGAGGTCTCCTCAAGTTGCCCAGGTGGGTCTTGAACCCGCAGGCTCAGGCAGTCCACTCTCCTCAACCTCCCAAGGCACAGGATTACAGGCTGAGCCACAAATTTTTTGACCTACAGTTTCTGTCATAACATTCTAAAGAAACACACACACACACACACACACACACACCCACACACAACTTTCATTTAGGTTTTGGTTTCTTCTTTGACTTCATGCAGACTTCTGAGACCTCTGGAGAAAAGCACACAGCCAGGTTTGTTGATACCATGGTAAATTCACATTAATCAACTCTCTCATCAGCATCTAAACATCTTTTAGCTCTAAAATATTGAAATGTATATTCCCAATGCACACCATTTACATTTAACTATACATATCTTTCCATCTCCCTTTTATGTGATCTTAATTCTCATAGAAACCTTTGTTACTGTTAACAATTCTCTTTTACAAAACACTCTTATCCTTTCACTTCCTTGACACATAAACATTAAATCTTCCCACTATATCTCCATTTTTTTCCTTTCTCCATCTCATCTCTAACTCCCAATGTTCAACTATCTAACATATGTTAAGATGTTTCAGTGCATCTTAAACTTAACACACAGATCTGGATTGTCTATCAATTCAAAACCTTTTTTCCCCTCCTCTTTCCATAACTTCTTTCTTCTTAGTAAATACCAGCACCATCAACTCAACCTAAAATCTAGAAATTCAGTCTATATCTTTGCCTTCCTTCTCACTTCCAGTAGTCTATAATTGATCAGTTTTACAAATTCTATCATCATTTTTGACTCCATAACTCATCTACTTTGTTCTTTTTCCATGTATAAAATTAGGTCAAGACACCAACATGTCTTACCTATAAGACTACAAAGCTGGATAACATATATAGTCTCTTATCCCTTCCAATCATTCCAATCCATTTTCCATGGTACAGCCATAAAAATAAGTCTAAAACATCAATGTCTTGCCCTATGTGTCTTTTCTAAAGCTTCTAGTTTGAATAATATTTAATCATTTTTTTTCATGTTCTATTTGAATCTAAACAACTTCTCTAGGCACGTAATCCCCTAAAACATTCTTGTATGCTAAAATGTAAGCAGGAGGAGATTCATAATTTCTGGAAAATACGATTCTCTTCTTATATCTAGGGCCTTAGCATATGCTGTTTGGAGATTACCAACTACCATTTATCCTCCAGCTCCCAGAGTATATATGCTTTTTTAGGGAAGTGATTTATAACATATTAAAAAGAGTAGTTGTCTTTTCTAGGCCTTCCCAAATTAGCCAGTATATGATTTATAATAACATTTACTATAATCAATTCTAATAATTATTTAATATAAATAACTTTTAAAAATATTGAAAATCCTATGAAAGAAAATAATCTCTTTACATTTCCCATTTTTTCTCCCAAAGTCTAGTAGTATAAAACTAAGCTGACAACAGATAATTAACAAATCTGTAAGATAAATAGTCATGGTAAATTTTATGTGTCAGCTTGATTGGGTTAAGCTCAAATAGCTGATAAAAAATTTTTTCTGGGCGTGTCTGTGAGAGTGTTTTTGAAAGAGATTAGCATTTAAATCAATGTACTGAATAAAGAAGATCACCCTCACCAATGTGGACAAGCACCTTTCAATCCTCTGGGTGCTCAAACAGAACAAAATGGCAAAAAAGGGTGAATTCTCTCTCTTTCCTTGAACTGAAACGTCTATCTTCTCCTGCTTTTGGACATCAGTGCTCTCGATTTTCAGGCCTTTTCGATTCTGAGATTTACTTTGCTGACATTTCCCCTAACTCCCTCTCTCATTTTTTTAGGAGTTCAGTCTTGGACTAGGAGTTACATCAATTGCAACTATGGTTCTCCGTCCCTTCGACATGGATGAACTGTTCCTCTGGATTTTCTGAATTTCTAGCTTTCAGATAACACATTGCAGGACATCTTAGCCTCCATAATCAAGTGGGCCAATTCCAAACAACCACTGCTTGCTTTTTGTTACCATATATTCTCATTTTATAGAATTTCATATAAGCAGAATCAAACATTATGTACTCTTTTTTATCTGACTTATAACTAAGCATAATAATTTTGAGATTCATACAAGTTGTGTATGTAAATAATTTGTTTACTTTTATGTTGGACAATATCTCATTGTAAGAATATACAAAGATTGTTTATTTATAACTTGGGATACATATTGAGTTTGTTTCAGTCTTTTAATATTATAAATAGAGCTGTAATGGATATCCATCTACAATTTATGTTGATATTTCTCTTGGGTACATACTTACATGTGTTATTCTGATTTCCAAAGTAGTGTTATAATTTCACATTTCCACCTTTCTCTTTGTGATATTTTGAAATGCCTACTGTCAAGATCTTTGAACATTTCTGTTCAATTTATTTCTAAGTATCTTATTTTATTGGTATTTATGCATTTTGGCATTATAGTAAAAACATTTTAAAAAAATTAATTTCATTGAAACAATGAATGGAAATAAAATAATACCTATCTTGAGGTGGAAGCTAGGATTTGAGAAAAGCAAAATTTATCATGTACAAGGGCCTGGGTCACAGGTGCTTAAAGACTGTCTTAGGAACACAGTCTACTGATTTAACTTCTCATAATCAAGAAACAAACTTTTGTGGCTCACAACCTTTTGTGACTCATTCCTGTAATCCCAGCACTTTAGGAGACTGAGGTGAGAGGATTGCTTGAGCCCAGGAGTTTGAAATCAATCGAGGAAACATAGTGAGAATTTATCTCTCCAAAGGGGGAAAAAAAAAATCAAAACATTAACCAGACATAATCCCAGCTACTCAAAAGGCTGAGGTAGAAAGATCACCTGAGCCCAGGAAGCTGAGGCTGTGGTGAATCTTGCACTCCAGACTGGGTTACAGAGTGAAATTCCAACTCCATAAATAAAGAAATAAATAAGTAAATACATAAGAAAAATAGTGTATTATTAGAATGGTGTTTTGAACATCTATACTATCTATAACATTTGAATAATTATTCATTTTTTACTCTTGAAAATATCTGCTCATCAGATAATAGTATTATGGTAGAATAGGAATTTCAGTGCTCTAACCCCAAAACATCAATTTTAACAACTATCCATGCACAAAAAATACCTTCGTAAGAACTAAAGAAAACAGGTGATATAACAGCACATGGGTGTTAGCACAGAAATAAAGAAAAGACACATTGAAGAGAGCAAGAAGGACAGTTTTATATTACCCATGTCCCTTCTCCAAGCCTATGACATAAGATGGAGAGATGAACTGTATGCTTAGGAGAAGAGGGAAATGAACATCGGTTTTGCCTTGAATCCCAACCCAGGTAAAACCCAAGAGCGGAAACGCCCACAGCTCCAGATCCAAAATTGATACTCCCATGCTGAGTCTCCACAACTACCCTGGTCCAGGTTGCATCCTGTAGTCCCGGAATCTAGGCCTTTCTGGCAGACTGAGTCTCCAGTATAGCCCGACCATAAGGCATACCCTAGTGACCCCAGCTGGTCCAGCACCAGGTTGACGACAGCAGTTTTAGGTCACAGGCCCATCCCAGGGTCTGACCAGCCCTCACAGATTCAGGCAAGTCTAGCCTGCCCACTCTGCCCCTAGGTGCACCCTAGGATAAGGTCAGCTCTTACAATCTTAGGCTCCATATCGCCCCCAGTACCAAGTTCTCCCCCACATTCTTAGACATAGGGCTGGCCTCAGCAGACATGTCCTCATGCCCAGTCCCTGGAAAATATCTGCTCATATGACCCTGCTCTTAGTGCCAGGGCAACCCCTGGTGTCTGAGGCTCCACTCCCATTCCAGGTACTAAGTTTGTTCAGAGGTGGGATGGACACACAGCCCCAGACTATTTCAGTGCCAGGATAGCAAAATAAATAAGCGGATTTAAAGATCTGAGACTGATGTTTCTAAATAGAAGATGTGGAAATGTCCGACCCATTGATGAAAAAATATTAAACATCAATAATCATCAAAAACATGCAAATTAAAACCACAACGAGGGCCGGGCTCGGTGACTCGGCCTGTAATCCCAGCACTTTGGGAGGCCAAGGTGAGTGAATTGCCTGAGCCCGCATTTGAGACCAGCCTGGGCAATTTGGCGAGACCTCGCCTCTACAATAAATCAAAATTTAACTGGGTATGGTAGCGCACCTGTAGTTTTGGCTACTTGAAAGACTGAGGCGGAGGGATCACAAGAGCCCAGCAGGTTGATGCTGGGGTTTCTGTGAGTGTGCCACTGCACTCCAGCCTGGGTGACAGAGTGAGACTCCAACTAAAAAAAAACCAAACAACCACAATGAGTTATCACCTCATGTCTATTCGAATAACTATTATCAAGAGATAAAAGATGACAAGATTTGATGAGGATGTGGAGAAAAATGAACACTTACACTCTGGTGGGAATGTAAATTAGTACAGTCATTGTAGAAAACAGTATGGAGATTTCTACTGGATTATATGAGGTATATACCCAAAAGAAATGAAATCAGCATTTGAAAGATATATCTACACTCCCATGTTTATTGCTACACTATTCACAGTGGCCAAGATATGGAGAAAAACTTAATGTCAATCAAGGATGACTGGATAAGAAAAATGTAGAATGTTATTTCAGTCTCTAAAAAGAAGAATATCCTGTCAGATGTAATAACATTGAGTCCCAGAGTTCTTTATGTTAACTAAAATGAATCAGACACAGAAAGATGTTGCATGATCTCATATATGGAATCTGTAAACACTGAACTCACAAAGTAATAATAGAATAATAGTTACCAGACTGGTGGGGGTTAAGGTTAGAAAGATGCTGATCAGATGATAGAAAATTTTGTTAGAAAATTTCTGTTAGAGAAGGGAAATAAACTGAAGAGAACTACTGTACAACATAGTGACTACAGTTATTAACAGTGTATTGCAATCTTGAAAATTGCTGAGAGTAGATTTTCAATATTCTCATCACAAAAATGATAAGCATGTGTGATAATGCATGTTAATTAGCTTGATTTAGCCATTCTACAACTTATACATGTTTCAAACATAATGTTAAATATAATAAATATGTATAACTTTATGTCAATTAAAAATAAACTAATCAAAAATGTGCAAAGACATGTAATTTATTTGTTTAGATTTGTTTTTATATGATTCTAAATTAATTATTTAAATAATATATTTGTCTTTTTTATATTACTTTAACCAATAAAAGTTTTGTCTGATATCTGATTGAAGTTGTGATTCTTTTTTGGGATAATTAAATTTTAGGAAGTCGTTGTCTCTCCAGGCAAAAATGTTAGTCTTGAATTATAACTACAACTTGTAAAACTATTTTCTTGTCTCTTATTTTAAGATGAGAAAAATTAAGACAAAGTAATTTGCTGACTTCCAATATCTTTTTAGTTATTAAATGCACAACAGTGATTCTTTTTCTTTCCCAGTTTAGTTTTCTTTCACATTTTTTAAAAGACTGAAATATATATATTTGGATAGAAAAAAATACATTGCCTTCTTTTGAAGTCTTAGATTTCTAGTGTTTGTTCAAGCACAAATTTCCTCTGTTTCACCTCAAACCACCTAGCTTTTTTCACAGTGAATCACAAGTATATTTGAGATAGTATTTTCTAAAAAGATATATAGAGAATATCATACTTACAGATTTTATATAATATAAACACAAATAAACGAATACTAGGTAAACTTAGGACACCAACTCATGTAGAATGTTGACTAGCATATTGAAATGGTAGAGTAAAGCAGACACTGTAGACATTTGCATTTATTTTTAAATTGTAATTCTCTTTATTCATATTTCTCCCATAATGGGCCTCATCAATAAACAATTTAATGATGATCAAGCATGATATGTTGCATCTAATAATAAAGTTGTCTCCCTTCTTTTCACCCTCCCTCCCTCCCTCTCTTCTTTCCTTCATTCTTTTTTTCTCAATCTTCCATAATGTTAATATTTAGGGGCTTGTTCTAGTCACATACTAGAATGAAGTGCTGGTTAGATTATTAAAATCGGTTCCTTCAAATCTGAAAAAAAACTCAGTTACTAAAATGATCAAATACTTGTATTATCAAAATTACAATATTTAATTAAAGTTAAGGCTTTTGTCTATCACCCTGCTTGGGCCTGTTGCAGATGACAATAGTTGAGAGAAAACTTTCCACAGGTCAGCTGTGTTTCTGTATGTGCCACTTTAAAGAGGTACAGAAACACAACTGACCAGAGATCATGGGTCCATAGGTCAATTGTGTTCCTGTACCTCTTGAAACACAACTAACCTATGGACCTATGATCTATGTACCTTTTCTCAAGAGATGCAGAAAAACTGGCTTTGTTCTGAACTATCTTTTTAAAAATATTTACATAGCAAGCTACCTTGGCAAAGAGTAAATTTTTTTTTTTTCCAGTGTAATACAGATAATATTTCTCTCTGGCACAAAGATGTTTGTTTGCAGATGATTGTCGAAAGACTTGTTTGTAGCCCACTATGAAACAGAGGTTTCCTAGCTCAAAGTTCCTCACCATATGTGGTGCAAACTCACTACATTCTCACCATCTGTCTAGGCCTGTGGGAAATAGTGCAAACCTGAAATTCATGGTGGCTTCTGGGCCATAGGTAATAAAGTTATTTTTCTCTGAGAGTTGAATCTTATGTCTTCTGACAGCATTCATGAAACTCAGATCCTTCACAGTTTATCTGCTTGTGCATAACAATAGATTGATTTACTTTCTCTGCCTTTTCCCACTTTCCATTCTCTGGGGCCAGAAATATAGAGATATGCTGGTAGAAGAGAAAAGTCAAATTTCTTAGTTCATTTCTGTTGACATTATATTATCTAGAAGTGCCAAGAATTTAAATCTGATCCTTGTGAGGTCTTCAGAGATTTTATCTGCCAAACATTGGAATTTCTAGTTTGCAGTTTCCTTGACATGAAAAACCATGTCTAGCTAGTCTTTAATAGTTTCTTCTCCAGGGCATAGGAACCTGGAAGCAGCCTGTCCACCAAAGTGGTCCTGTTCAGCAGTACATCAAACCATCCTGTACTGACTTTTTCATTCATGTATGTGACATGCTGCACATACTATTTGCCTTAACAAAAGCTGAAAACACATACAGACTTAGATGTGGCAATGGACTTGTACTCCACCACATAGCCAGGTTTCTGCCCTCTTGGTTTATCAAGAATTAGACAAACCCAAAACACCATGTCCCTAAAACTTTGTGAGACACAGTAATTATTTGTTTCCTCTGCAAAATCTTGATTTCTAGATCTGAAATTGATAAAACAATACATCTTGCCCACCTACATTATAAGAAGTAATGAAAAATACACAAAACTCTTTTTATTTTAATTTTCAGAGAATATTTTTCTCAAATTTAGCTCCTGAAAATTTATATTATTATCCTACATGTTGGACTTTGGAATCTGATTTCTATTTTCTTGAGCCATCAGCTAAAGCTAAGTTGACTGTAATAGATAAGACAGACAAGTGGAACCTCATCAAACTGAAAAGCTTCTGCAAAGCAAAAGAAACCATTATGAGAGTGGGGAGAGAGCCCATAGAATGGGGAAAAAAATATTTGCCAACTGTATGTCTCACAAAGGCCTAACATCCAGTATCTACAAGGAACTCAAATGTGCCAAAATATATATATAACGAACAACATTATTAAAAAGTGGGCAAAAGATATAAAAAGATACTTCTCAAAAGAAGGCATATGAACAGCCTACAGATACATGAAAAAATGCTCAGCTTCACTAATAATCAGAGAAAAGCAAATCAAAACCAAACTGAGATACCAACTAACTCTAGTCAGGATGACT
The DNA here is from genome assembly GCF_000164805.1 of Carlito syrichta. Classification (NCBI taxonomy): domain Eukaryota; kingdom Metazoa; phylum Chordata; class Mammalia; order Primates; family Tarsiidae; genus Carlito; species Carlito syrichta. Next base: position 1,097,191 of record NW_007247378.1, read on the forward strand.
CTCATTAATGACTTGAAAAAACAATAGATGCTGGAGAGGATGCAGAGAAAAGAGAATGCTTCTACACTGTTGGTGGGAGTGTAAATTAGTACAACCTCTGTGTAAGACAATATGATGATTTCTAAAAGATCTAAAAATCAATCTTCCATACGACCCAGCAATCCCCCTTCTGGGAAAATAACTGAAGGAACTCAACCCATTCTACAAAAAACAATACCTGTGCATGCATCTTTATTGCAGCATTAGTCACAATAGCAAAAATATGGAAAAAACCGTGCTGCCCATCAAACAGTGGACTGGAGGAAAAAATGTGATATATGCGTGATGGAATATTGCACAGCTATAGAAAAGGACAAAATTATGGACTTTGTAGCAACTTGTATGGATTTAGAGTCTATCATACTCAGTGGTCTATCACAGAAACAAAGAACTGAGTACCACATATTCTCAGTCACAAGTGGACCTGAACATTTATCATAATACTACATGAAAGGGATTGGCAGTAGCAGGTCATTGCCAGGGGAGAGAAAGACAGTGAGGGCACATACTGCTAGTAAAGGTACCTGATCCCAAACCAGGTGAAGTGAGAACCAATGGAAGGCCCACACTTCACCTGTACAATGACAACTTATGTACCTAACCCTGAATTGTACCCCACATCTTTAAAATAAAGAAAGCATAAAAAGCTAAGTTGAAAGTAGTTATAATTATTAACCTGGTACATTTATTTTAGCTAATAGCACAGTAAGCATACTGAAATCTACTGAAATCACAAAGCCCTTTATTTTAAGAAATCAAGTAATTTATTTTCCTTCTCTGCTATGTTCCCAGACTTAAAACCAACAACAACAACAAGAGCAAAAAAACAAAGATAAAAGTGAAACAAAAAGTCAAAAATGAGGCAGAAAATGAAAAACAGAAAAATGTAACCAGTTTGAATTTTTGAGAGTTGTCTGCTTTCTGGTGATATGACTGCTTCCGGGTACAGAGGACTTTGTTGTTGTTGTTGTTGTTATTCCTAGTGTTTGTAGAGCTTTAGCATTGGCCACAGGGACTAATCCAGAAATAAAACTAGATGAAGGTTTCATCAAATCTGATTATTGACTCCATTAATCAACAGAATACAAAATACAGCTAATTTTATTAGTTTGTATTAAGCTTATAGCTATGTTTCTTCCAGGCCTCAGGGTATAGGCCTAGTTTGATTTTAGACTAATTTTCTTTTTAGGTATTAAACATGTCTAGTGGAAGTTTTAATATTACAGTGAGTCAGTGAGGCAATCTATTATGTGGACTTTTCTAGAGACCTCACACAATATTGAGATGCCCTATGTTACCCGGTTGAAAGCTAAAGGAACTAGAGATTATTCACTTTATTTCTCTCTGATAATGTATTATGCAAAACACAGGGATAACTTGAATGTGAACACCAGTGGTCTATACTGCACATGCTATAATGCTGTATTAGCCTAGTTTCAGTTACGTAAACAGAATAAAAGACTTTGCAATGAGAATTAAGGTTTATAGTAAAGAAATAAAAAAGTGGAAAAACAAAGGCCAGCAAAAACCATCAACAAAATTCAAGAACTGCAGCCAGAAAGTCAAGGAAGTTGAGACCGAAGACCTTAATATTGACTATGATTGTCAAAGAAATCTCCTGTGATTCTCTTGACTCTCTAGTCTGTCTTTGCTAACGGCACCCAACCATGTGGAAGATAAGTAATTCCAAGGTTCATGAATCTTAGTTTTGTCTACCCATCAGACCATAATACCCCCTCAGGAATTACATAATTTATTTTCATTTCTGTTGCCAAATTTAGCATTAGTTTTCTCTCATTGGCATTCTAATGAGATATCATATAGGGAAGTTGATTCCGGTGGACCTGGTTCCATATTTCTCATCTGAATTACAAAAGACAGTATTAGAAGCAATATCAATTTGACTAAAATCCAGAACAACTTCTGTGGGTTAGAAATATTATCGCCCATTTAATAGAGGAAGTAATTAAAACCTATAAAATTTAGGTAACTTGCCTAAAAATGAAGGTCAAAATGCAGAAAACATTCAAACTCAGGGGAAGTTTAACTGGAAAGAAAGTGCTGTTTTGTTATTAGTGGTGATGATTTTCTGTTGTCACTATAACAACAGTAATCTTAAATGCTGGTTTCACATTGAAATTACAGAGAGTTTTTAAAAAATGAAACTGGTTATATACTAGCTCCAGAGATTCTAATTTTATTGCTCTGGATTGGAATTCATGTAATCTGATTCCTATGAAAAATTCCCAGGAGGATCTGATGTATACACAAGCACAAGAAATGCTGAAATAAGTCAGACTCATATTCACCAATGATTTTCAAATTGTGGATCATGGCATACTGGTGAGAATAAGTTTTCTTTTCATGGGCTTATAACATTTTTTAAAATTCAACTTTTTACTTTTCACAAGTAAGTTGTAGACAATTCTATGAATTATTATCATTAATATTAGTATTAATATTATTTTACTTTCCAGATGATCATGACTGCTTTAAAAAATTTAAAAACAGGAATTTCTTACATTTGTTAATGATGCACTATAGTGAGTGCATTGCTAAAGAATTAATACAAGCGTTTTATTCTGAATTTTACATTCCAAACTGTTGCAAAACTCTTATTGCAACTATATATAACTCAGAGTTGAATTGCTCAAAATCTTTTCACCAGAGGGTAAAAAATTTCTGAAAAGAATTTTTATTGAATGATGGCTTATTTAAACACTATTTTCTTGCTAAGTATAATAACAAATGATTTGATATATATGCAATTACATTGAATCATTATTGATAATAAGTAAATACTCAACAAATTTCTTAACATCATATAAAAAAGAAAAGGCACAAAAATGTATATACTGAAAAAATGTGCCTGGTTTTCAACCTGGTTTTTATATTAACCCAACTTTAATACACATATAATTTTAGATAATATATATCGAGTTTTTATCTATACATACTAAATCATACCAAATGTATGATTTTATTGATTATGAGAAACATCATTTTTATAGATCACTAAGAAAGGAAAAATACAGCTAAGAAAATTAGTTTGGTTATAGTTTCATGATCAATTAGAATGCTTATTTTAAACCTGTTGGCAAATCTCTTAATTTTATTTAGATATAGATTCTTATGCTTTTAAGACTGCATAAAAGATAATTTTAATGGTAGTTGTTACCAGCATCCATTAAAACCAGTTTCTCCTTTAGCTCTGAGTGCATGGGAGTCTAGGATTCTCATCAGTGGGCTATAGCCATGTCTATACATCTGACAATAAAAGGAAAACAAAAAGAAAATGTGCAATTTCTACACTAAAACAGTGTGAAGTTCATAAATAATTCTCTAGTTTCTTTCTTCTTTTGCTATAGGAACTGTGACAGAAGCTTTATATAACAACGTTCAAACTATAGGTTTGAAGAAGAAGCGTGGATCATTGATTTACACGCAGTAGGGAGTTGACCTGAAAGTGAGTTAGACTTGCAAAATAATCCACAAGTGAGAAATAAACTTTTATTGCATTAAAACATAGAAATTCTGTTACTACAGTCCTATGTAACCTATCATAACAAATGCAAAAAAAAAAAAAAAAAAATAGGACAAAAGTGAGGAAAAGACAAAGAAAACCTAAAATATATGGCTGGGCAGTAAGTGGTGAAAGAACCAACATAAGGAGCTAGAAAGATAACAATGATATTATGCAGTGGCAAAACATTCATAAAATTAATACCTACACTATCATGACAAGGCGATATCATTTTAATGAAAAAGTGATATGTCTTAGTTGTTATCCACAATGTTTTTTGCTGAGGTTACTTGATAAAGAACTAGCTATTTTCCATGAATATCTGAGAAGAAAAAAAGTCCGTAAGTTCATGAGATTCCAGAATTAGAAAAGGCAGCTGATCCTTTCTAAACAGAAAACAAAAAATTTGAGAAAGCTCATAATAAGTAAATAGGCAATGAAGACTTTAAACTGAACAAATGTCCCAATAATATAGAAAAGATTAAAGAACTTGTGCCCAGGAAGTCCTTAACAAGGCAAAGAATTGACTAACAGTACAGCCTTCACATAACAAGACAATAACTTCAACATTGCCTCTATTATATCAAAGAACAAAAGACATGAAGGAAAGAAAGCAAATAAATACAGCAGATCTGAGAGTGCTTGTATAGCTGACAAAGAAATCTTACATCTGGATGCAATGGATAATTATGGGATGCCTAAAATAGCAATAGCACCCCTTTTGAGCAGGTCCTAGACTAAGAAATTTGGTCAGTCTCCCAAGGAAGGCATATTTTCCAACGCCTAGTTCTCATTGGCCAAAAAAGAAAACAGAAAAGAAGAGAATTCTTGTTTCTAGCAAGTGAAACTGGCAGCTCTGGAGAAAATCAAAGAAGCAATAGCTTCAAGGTCCAAACCCAGGACATACTTTCTCCAAAACAGAAATCTTTGATGCACATAGGATTTCAGAATGCTATGGATCAGTGGTTGTCTTGTCTTCACATGATCTCTTGGTGAACAGGCAACTGAGTTTGGGAATATGGGGTTTCAGGAATGAATTATTTAGATTTTTAGATTAATAGATTCTCAGATTAAGAATAACTTTGTCTTAAAAATATATAAAAGTTACTGTGCATTATATCTCTTGGTTTTTGACTCAGTCTTGAGGTTGAATGGGATTTGAGGCTTGCCATCTTTGGGGAAGGTTGTGTCAATCTGTTTACCATGAATCAAATATTTGACAACAGGGAGTATCCTGTGATAGACATTAATGTTTACCAATAGTTGGTTCACTTCTATCTCCCCACAATTAAGGCATTAATCCTAGACTGTTCACACTTGAGCAAGCCCATGTAATTATCTTTAGCCAATACTAATGTACAGAACATTTATGACTGTGAGAACTCCCTTCCTCTCTCATTTCCACTTTTCCAGTGACTATAGAGGCAGACCCAGATTAAATCACAAGGTAAGAAAACCCTAAATTGCTGAGTTCCAGAAGAATTTTTATGAGTCTTTATGATGGGAAAACAAACAATCATTGCAATAAACTATAGTAATTTAAAGACTTTCTCTAACATAATCTGGCCAATCCTCAAAAGGTTAAAGTAGTTATAAATTTTTTTTTTTTTTTTTGCATTTAAGGTATGATTCTTCTGAATCTTTTTTGTCTCAAAATAATTAACGTATTGGTTTATTGCATAATATTGTTCTGTGACATCCAGAATATGGTGATGCTACAAAGTCACTACCACCCATTAGGTGAATTTTGTAGCAGGTACCTTGCTATTTTAAAAGAAAATATTAGCAGATGACTTCTGTGTTAGTTTGATGACTGCACTAACCATAACCACTATATCCATTCTGTAGCTGGTTAAGAGGGATGATAACGCACCATCAACCATAAAAATGTGTCTTAATTTCAGAAATGCTAAAAACAGTCTATCCTTAAATGAATGAACTGTAGCATAAATCCCAATATTTGTTTGTAGAATGACAATTTAAGAAGTCATTGGATACTATTCTCTAATGAAATAAAGAATTTGAAAGTAAAGAAGGTGAAACAGAACCAATTGGTTCACTAAGGATACAATTTAAGGAAATTCCAGAAGGTGATATGAAATAGTCTAAAGAATAGCCTAGCTTAGAGAATGAAGCTTCTGAAAGATATAAACAGGCGACAGTTAAAACTGATAAATAAATAGATAAATCTCTTTCGCACATGTACACAGACACATATGTGTGTGCATGCACACACACACAAACACACATTGTGAAGTAAGAATTTACAAAATATGTATAGGGTAAATATACATATTTTTTTGTATATTTTTTTGTATATTTACCCTATACATATTTTTTTGTATATTTACCCTATACATATTTTGAACAAAATATAAAAATTATTGTAAAAACTTCTACAAGAGAAAAATAAAGGAATAATCACTGTAATAATAGCAACATATGTAAGAATAAAAATATAACTCGATTATAGATCCTGGTCCCATAATTAACATTTGCTTAATTATAAAAATATAATTTTTTAGTCATTGAAAAACTAAAAATATTACCATTATTGTATAGGAAGAATGAAAATGGACAGCTGAGATTTATATCGGAAGGCTTGAATATATGCAGAAAGTGTAAACAGGGAATGACTAAATTTGTTGTCAAGTAATAGTACATAGGAAAATAATGCATATACATAAAAAATAGCTATGGGAAAATATGTTAAAATAATTAAGATAGTTCTAACTGAAAACAGTTGTAAGATGGGAAGGAGTTGTTAAGAAATTTAATTTTCTGTTTTTTTTTTTTGAGTTGGAGTCTCACTGTCGCCCAGACTGGAGTGCAGTGGCCGCTCCCGGCCATTGCAGCCTCGATCTGCTGGACTCCGGCGATCCTTCCACCTCAGCCTTCCCAGTAACCGGAATTACAGGCATGCGCTACCACGCCCGGCTGATTTTTTGATTTTTTGATTTTTTGTAGAGATGAGGTCTCGCTGCCCAGGCGGGTCTCGAACCCGCGGGATCAGGCAATCCACTCACCTCAGACTCCCAAAGGTGCAGGATTACAGGCTGAGCCACCGAGCCCGGCTAGAAATTTAATTTTCACTGTCACTCTATCTTAACAGTTGATGTTCCAACTGTAAACATGTATCACATTACTAATATTGAAGCATCAAACATAATTTGAGCTTTGCAACTCTATGTTTACATGAAGATACTCAATAATAATGAGCTAATGACTACCAAATGTCTGACATTCCACTGAATAGTTACAGGTAGGTACCCTTTCCTAACTGAGCCCTACCACTTGGTCCACGCCAAAGATTAAAAGTGAAAATCCCTGTGCTAAAGAACAATGTTTGTTTATACTGGAAACAATTTTAGGGAGCCTGGATTATGTTGTTGTTGGAACATACCCACACTCATTTTTTCAGCTACTGTCTACAGCTACTTAAGATCTGCAGTGAGAGAGTTGACCAGTTGTAGTATATTCTTGTGGTTTCTAAGTCTAAAATATTTACTGTTTGGCCCTTTACATAAGAAACTTATCAATTCTGCTTTAAAGGGTGTTGAGATTTGTTCTGAAAAGCAGTTAAATTATCATCCAGTTTTATTCGTTGTTATATTTCAGTTTCATACTTACTCTCAGAATGTTGCCCTTAGGTCATGGTTCTTAACTTCTAAGAAGTAGCTTTTATAGAGTCTCAACTGAGTATCTGGAAATGCGCAGGGAGATTTCTCTCCTCTCTAATTTGCCTGGTACTCCAAAATCTCCCTGAAATATTTCACTTACTGGAATTTATTCTGCGTGTGTGTAGGCCTATCCCCAAACAAGCTCTTGCAGGGAAACCCCATGTAGACTTGTGGGACCGCCTTCTGTGTAGCTCCATCCTTCTGATAAGCTGTCCCATAAAACCCAGCCAACCCAGAAGCCCCCGGATCTATGCAATGGGTACAATAAAACCCCAGCACTCATCCACTTGGTCTCCAACTTTATTATTATTATCTTGTACCAGGGTTGAAAAGAAACCCCCAAAGAAAGCTTGTGCAAATATGAGAATGTGTGCTTCTTTTCTTTGAGGGATTATAGCCCTGTGTGGTCGGTGTCTAGGTGACTGACTGAAACAGTTGTCTTATATATTGTTTCCAGTTTTTTGTAGTTATTTAGAAAATTGAGTATATTCAGAGACAGTTACTCTGTCATGGCTAAAATAAAAAAGAAACAGACAAAAATTTTAATTATAGTGGTTGGCAATGGTACAATTTCATGCTTTGGTATAAATAAAAAATAGCATAGAAAAGTGTCAGTAATCATTAACCCATGTACTTTTCCAATTCTACAGGATCTAAGGTCAAACTCAGCAACCAGGTCACATGCTGTTCCAAAGCCCTATAGGAATAGGGCTTTTTGAAACCCAGACAAGGTTCAACTCCAGCCCTAAGACACACGTTCAAAAGGAAGAAAACCTTTGATATTTCTTTGATGTTTCTTGCCCCATAATGTGTAGGCTCACCAGCTAAGATTCCTAGTCCCTGACTTCTGGCTATGCAGATTTATTACTGACTGTGGTTTCTCTGATGCTTTTTGCATTTTATTAGAGTCTCTCTCTCTTCCTCTCTCTCTCTCTCTCTCTCTTTCTCTCTCTCCACTTTGACCTCACCCAGCGTGCTTCATTATCATAATTAATTGCCAAGCATGTATTATTTTTAAATAATACAAATATTAATTCATAAAATGATGATGATGATAATACTGATAGACAATAATGATCTCAGACGGTGGAAAGCATATCCTTGTTCAGAAGAGATACTTTTTTATATTAAAAAATATTGTTATATTTGAACCTTAAATGTATAAGGAAAGTGGAAAATTACTCCAGAAATCTGGAGTGTATTAAGAAATGGCCTTTAACAAGTGTGAAATTTTCCTAAGATTCTCTGATTTAACTAGGAAAAAAAAGTAAATGTTTCTTTTCACTCTATGACATCAGCATATAATATAATATAAAATGGCTTAAATTGCAAGTTCAATCAGTTAACTTTCTTTTTGTACTTGTCAGTAGTATTCAGCTATAAGTAAATAACAGTAATCATGATATACCTAAATAAAATACTAAGAAATTTATTTTCTCCAGCACAAAAGAAATTGGAAGAAAGAAAATTTAGGAATAGAGCATGTTCTCAATGATTTCATTTCTATTTTATCACCCTTGTTCTGTCAGCTTCTTAACTCATGGTTGCAGATAGCTTATTAAGCTCCACTGTATTTTTCTTGCCTGAAGCAAGAAAAATGGCAAAGTATTGACATTGACCACATTGTTCCCACATGTCACTCAAGACATAATCTCACATTTTCTTGAGTTGAGGTATTTCACGCGACTCCCTTCAATTCTTCCTAACATGTATCAGCAAATGAGCATGAAATTGGAATTTGGTGTTTTGGTTCTTAAGAACCACCAATGTGTGAAGAAAAATTCACATTCCTGAAAGATGCACCATGTGTCTTTTGTGGTTTCCTGAACTCTTTAGCTTATCCCTGAGTCATTGTCCAGTATGAAAAGGAGAAGTTGGACAATATATTTCTTTTTTTTTTCTTGTGTGAAGATTCACATGACTAATAACCTTCAGTTTACATATTCACATCATTCCAGTTTGCCTCTTTTCTCAGAATGAAAATACAATACAGACAAAATAAGTTGAAATATAGTTACCAGCACAAACGTTGTCCCATTCAAAAAAGTATATTGATTTGAAGCAAGTAAGAAAGTTTCTATATGCTTTGCTAAATATCTGTACATAGTTTAAAATGAAATATTTTACTTTATAAGCTAAATCAATTAAATTCTATGCTCGATAAATAAAATAAATAAACCAAACTTTCCATTATCATCAGTATTGAACATTTACTCATAACCCTTCTCACAATTATTATAACATAACTATGAGAAACTATTCTGAATTTTATATTATAGACAAATTCTTTGGAAAGCTTTTATTCTTATTTCAGAAACTTGATTGAAATAAGCTACATCTTCATCTTTAAAAGTTTGTTTACTTTTTTATTAGTTTATAATGCAGAAGAAAACATTTTAAAAGTAATCAAAGGTGTAGTTACAATCCATATATGTCCATAAAACTTAGTATGAGCAGTAAAGTCTTAGATAATTGTCATTAATACCAATGAAATGAATAATATTGCTACCCATAATAACGATGTTGATATTCTTAGGCCTTGTTACTTTCTCTAATAACAAAGATTTGAGAGCTGTGGTGAATCAGTATATTAATATTTATATACAGTAATTCATTTTAAAGAAATAGTACAGAACATGTTCCATACCAAAACATTAGCTTTTGAAATTTAATTTAAATTTCTCTGTATTATCTTCTTCAACCTGTTATTCTGTTGCTTAGAGGAGGATCTCAGTGACAATGACCACTATGTTGCAGATATTCCTTAATGCTGGACAATAAAATTCCTGTGGAGAAGCTACACATTTGCCTAGTGCCAGCACATTCTTGGCAGTCAGAGTTCCTGCATGATAAATGTTGCAATTAAAGCTATTGAGTTGTGCGTAAAGTAACTTTCCTCAATCTTGATTCAAATTAATCTGAAAGCCATCGCAAGAATAGAAAAATATGAGATAGAATTTTCAAAGAAGAAAAGTGTATATATTTTACATAACTTATAGCTCATTAATATTAATAAACTTTCTTTAACCAGAATAGCAATGCTATTTTGTGAGAGTTTAAAAAGAGGAAAAATAAAAGATTACTAGGATAATATAATTTGTTGATAAGAGTATCTTATTTTAAAGTATATCTTTTTAATAGAAGGGCATTTATTTCTATTCTTTTATATTAGAAGTGATTAACTATGGTTCTTTGGAAGCAGGACAAATGACACTAAAGGCTATGCTTATTTATAATTCAAATTATATTATTTAACTTTTAATTTCAATATATGTTTGTATTTTTTATTTTGTATATATGCATAAGTGTGATCATATGCATTCTTGTAATTGCTGTCCATTTTTTCTTTTCCTTTTTAAATTGGTTCTCCTCTCCTTTCTTCTCACTTTTTGATGACAATCAGCACCACCTATATCTAATATTATCCATTACCTAATGATGAATCTTTTTATCTTTTATTGGTATCTTTATGATAATACACACACACACACACACACACACACACACACACACACACACACACATGAATGCACAGGTGAACACACACACACATATACATGGACAATGAAAAGCCATGTTAGTGCTTCCTTTATAGAAAATGGAATCCTATTATACTCACTTTTCTGTTACTATCATTCAACAGTGTTTTCTGAAATTTCTTCAATTCAATATCATTTTTCTATTTGCTTAAAAGATACACATGCTATTTCATAGTCCAAATTCACCGTAATATATAATGACACTATTTCATTTTTTTAAAAGGATACATGATCTTCTATATGTGGATATACCATACATACCCATTTCATTGTTGATTTAATTTCTCTGTCTGTTCTTTCTTAATCACTATTAACAATATTGTAATCAATATTTGTGTGCATTTTATAGGTATATCAAATACTACATGCTGATGTTTGCCTTCTACTAAATACATTTCTAGGAACATCTTTGCTGGATTTAAGTTTTATTTTTTAATTTAAAAGGCATTGCTGTGGTTTCCAAACGTACTGCAAAACTTCACATTTCTAACATAAAGTAACATTCGTTTGTTTCTATCAGCGATATATGAGAATATTTTCCACCTACTTTCTTCTCGAAAGAGTTGCCTAGTTGATAGGTGTGAAATGGTATTTCATTATCTTAATTTTTATTTGCTGGTAGAATGATGAATTATGTTACAAATTTACTAGCTATTTTGACTTTGGATATGTTATTGAATGTATTTGCTAGGCTAAGATCTTTGAGTCCCTTTTATAAGACTGTTTTGGGGAACCGAAAACGCTAACTTGTATATAAGAACTTGGTTAACTTTGAAGTATTATTCAGATCACACCTAAATACTCACACTTCTCAATTACACAATAAATGTTAAGGCTTGGTTCCCGAATCTAGATACATAAGGGGAAATAATTATATCCTTTTACTAGGTTGCCTAACAGCTATAAAAATAAACAGAAACTTAAATTCTAAATTTGTGCCAATTGTCCCTAGTTTTTCTCTTGTTTTTATTGGAGGGGTCTTCAGATTTTCAGTCATGGTATTAATTGGTACTATGGTGGATAATTTTGTGTGTTAACTTAAGTGGTCCATGGAGTGACAAGACATGGTGAAATAATATTCTGGGTATGCCTTCGAAGATGTTTAATTGGCTCTTGAGTTTTCTTGATGTAACCCTAGCAGCTTTTGTTGGTGCCCTTGATATACAAAAATAATTTTATACATTTCCTATCCCAGACATGAACCAGTTATTTCCCTATGAAACCCTGTTATTTTTAGAGGCAATGCCTTTTTGAAGACCAAAAGCTGTACAGGTGGTATGTTCATGGCTAAAGATGTGGTTATTTTTTCTAGCTGTTTTTAGTTTACAAAGCAAGAAAATATGCCTTTTAAAAAAATACATGCTTGTTGGAGTGTCTTGACCTCCCTGTGACCCAGTCAGCTACATGTTTTCCCTTGCAGATTTGAATCCAAGGTGGAGCCTTGAACATTCCAAGGTACTGACAAACTTTTCTAGGTTGTTGCTCGAAACATTGAACCATAAAATAAGTTTCTACAGAGTAGAAACTATCCTGGCCAGACCCATATTCTTTAATTTTTTATATAAACTCCATAACCCAACTTCCTCATTTGGAGGAATACCTAGATGCAACATCTATTTTTCTGGCAGTCCTTTGCAAGGGCCACCATAGCACTCTGTATGTAAGTTTCCCATTAAATGCTTTGGACTGATCATCCTAGCATTCACTGCTTCATTCTGTGGAATCCCACGAGCCCCATCTCAGGACAATTTGGGGCCTTCTCTTGTGTGAATTCTCCTTGAAAACCCTTTTGGGGAAACTCCAGCATGAGTTAGGCCAGATGGATAAAAGTTCAAACTCATAGTTCTAATTGACTTTCAGGATTATATGATTTCTAACTCATTTCATCATTCTTATATTTCTATTTCTATGTCTAGTCTCTCACACTTAAAATGTTGATTTCTCATTACACAAACCTAGTTACTTATTTTTTTTTAATGCCACACTACATACTTAGCTGTCTCATATTAACAACACCATGAACAATGTACTTAGTCAAGTTAGGATACTTCTATGTGTGTAGTTATGTCACAGATTTATAACTACACAGTTTTACTTTTTTCAGTTTATAATTTTAGAACTTGCTTCTCTTGGATTTTTTATAATTGCATAAAAGTTTCCAAAGTCATATTTATAACATAACGTACACTTATAAAAGACTAAGTTGTAATCTTATCCTCTTCAATCTATTGCTTTCCTTATCTAATCAGTAAACATTTCTAAAATGTTGTTATCTTTCCATGACTTTTCAATAGGATAACAGATATTTGTGTATACGTGAGCTTCTTGGCTAGCACTTTTTAATTGTTCTGAACTTCAAAAAATATGTATCTATGTTTTTCACTATATTTACTTTTTCAGCTTAAAAGTTAACATTGTTTATCCTTTTTTTAGTATAATAAATTTCTCATTTATTTTCATAAAGTACTGTGATAAGAAGTTCATCACCTTAATTTTACCATTGTTGTTCTTATTCCTTTAAGTTGAGAAAAAATTTAAACAGAGTATACTTTTATCTATGGGTACTTAAACTAAAACTATAAAAAGATATTGCTACATATAAGAAGAGACATAAACACAAACACTTTGCATAGATTCAAGTTTTTGAGACAGCATTTATTTATACTTTAGAAAGGCATTCATTTACATCATTTGTTTTTATTTAGTGCCTATTTTATTTCTTTGATAATATGTTCATTTTGCTGCATAGGGCCCACAGTGGTTCAAAACCTTAAGGATAGCAATGTGTAAGCCTGACTTTCTTTTAATTAAAATCATTTGCTTTTATGCAGAACTAATAACACTGCTTTTAGAAATGTTGATATAATACTTCTATTGATTAATTTTATTTCCCAAACCTGAATTCAGAAGAAGAAACACTTCTTGATGGAAAAAAATAAAGTTAATTGCAAAGAAGCATGAATACTGGTATAGGATAATGTATTGTGGTTATATTTGCAAAAAAAATGACTCACATTTCTATAGTTATAGAAATTGTCACATTAAGAGAGGCTGCAAGAGAATATGAAATTTGAAACATGGTATATGGAAATACAGTCTAGCAATTCATTAAAGATTTTATTTTTAATAACTTGAATATATATTTTTAAATTAAATGCACAACCTAGAAATAAAGTAATATGTATTATTGAAGTTTAGCACCTTCTAATTGGACACAATTTTCTAAAATTTCAATTTAATTGGTAGTGTTTAGTTGTGTGCATAGTTTTTGAGTCAGATTGTCTGAGTTCAAATCTCTGCCATTGGCAAACTGTGCAATCTGGGGCACGTTATTTAAACTTCATATCCTTCAGTTTTGATTTATTTTCAACTGTTTTGATCATGGGACCTCTCTCACTGTATTTTTGTTAAATGAAAATAAAATAATTTATCTCTGGCAATTAGTGTTAGTTATATAGCTATTATTGAGCATTTACTAGGTATCAAACACCATTTAATGGATATGAATAATGAATCATATATTTGATAAGCTCAAGAATAATTAATTTACTTACATTTCTTTGTAAGAAACAAAAACAATTATATTGAGAAAATTTATTATACAAAGCAGTAAGGGGAATTTCAAAAAAATTCAAAAACATGAAATGCAGAAAAAAACTTTCCTAAGGCCTGTGTTTGCTGTAGAATTCTCTCACAGGAGGAGGCTATTTCTTGACCTCTTTGAGTTATGATTGGTCCTCGTGACTTAACCAATGGGATGTGAGCAGAATTGATACCTGTGAATTCTAAGTGGAAGTTTTGAGTCATTTTATGTTTTAGATAGCAGTCTTCTGAGGATAACATCATGTTTCTAAGTAGTTTCTGCTTTAGTCTGAATCTCTGAATAAAAAAGATGCATGGGGTAGAGCCAAGCAGAATAAAATAAATCCACAGGTGACTTCAGTAGATGAAGTAGTTCCAGAGCAGAACTGCTGCTAACATGCATTGAAAACAGTAACTTTGCCGTGGTTAAGCCACTGAGAAGGTGAGCTGTTTATTATAAGATCACAAACATGTAAAGTTGACATGGAGTGGCAAATACTGGAACTGTAACCTGATATCGGGGGCAGAAATTCAGAGGTAAAAATCAAAATGTAGAAAAGCTAGGAAACATGTTTATTGAAATTCTTTTATAATCTAATGTGTACTGTGGCAGGATTCTCTGAAGTCAAAATCCATGTTACCCCCCTTTCGTTGTTGGAAAGTAGTGGAAGTAGAAGTATATTTCCTGAACTCACTTGTGGCTACCTTGATAATAACATGCTCCTGTGAGAGCTGTGACAGGCGGAAATGAGAAGGATGCCATCTCACATATCTTGCCAGTGGCTACTGGCTCAAAAGCCATGTGAAAGAGGGAGCAGCAGAATTTCACTATCTAATCAGCTTAACTCTTAAAAGAAAGGCATGGAAATATTAGTATCTTTCATGGATGCATTCTCTATTTTTATGGGAATATATTTATGAGATTCGGCCAAGGACATACCTGTACTATCCTTAAAATACTTATGTGAGCATCCAATTTCATGCATTATACCATGCCTTACTTCAAATAGCTAGACTGTGGTTTTGTCTATTTTGTGCATTGAATATTGGGTGACACTTGGGTCATTATTTTGCTTCCATTTATCAAATGGGCCCCATGAAAACCTTTCCTCAGAGTATTGTTTACTTGTTTAAATGAGATAATTTATGAATGAATTTGGTATGTAGTGAATGCTCCATTCATACCAGTTTATTTCACTATCTAAAAAGCTTAACTCTTAAAAGAAAGGCATGGAAATATTAGTATCCTTCATGGATGCATTCTCTATTTTTATGGGAATATATTTATGAGATTCGGCCAAGGACATACCTGTACTATCCTTAAAATACTTATGTGAGCATCCAATTTCATGCATTATACCACGCCTTACTTCAAATAGCTAGACTGTGATTTTGTCTATTTTGTGCATTGAATATTGGGTGTTATTTGGGTCATCCTTTTTAGAAGACATGCTTTGCCAATGCCTACAAAATAAACTGGTATGTATGGAGCATTCACTACATACCAAATTCATTCATAAATTATCTCATTTAAACAAGTAAACAATGCTCTGAGGAAAGGGTTTCATGGGGCCCATTTGATAAATGGAAGCAAAGTTTCACTATGGGAGAAAGAATACAAATAGAAAATGGCAGGAAGTCAGACAAAAAGTGTGGACACATATTAAAGATATCAATATGTGTGACAGGCTGAAAAATGCCTTCCTCCCACAGTGTCTATGCTCTAATTCCTAGAATCTGTGAATGTGTTCCCTTACGTAGGGAAAGGGACTTTACATATATGATTAGGTTAAGGGATTTGAGATAGAAAGATCATCCTGGATTTTTTGGTGCCCCAATTAATCACAAGGCAGAAGACTCACAATCAGAAGGTGATTTGAAGATGCTTTGGTTCTGACTTTGAAGATGGAAGAAGGAAGTAAGGAATGCAAATGGCCTCTAGAAGCAGAATAACATATAGAAACAAAATTTCTCCCTAGAGTCTTCAGAAAAAAAAGATGCAGTCCTGGCAATAATTTGATTTTAGCCTAGTAAAACCTATTTTACACTTTTGGCCCCCAGAACTGTAAAATTAAAAACAAATGTTGTTTTAATTTGCTGTGTTTGTGATAATTTGTCACAGCAGCAATAGGAAACTGTTATAATATGGGATAATTTTTTACATTATTTTTGTGTCTTTATTATTGCAGTAGAATACATGTAAAGAAAAATGTACATATTATCACAACTGAACATAACTCTAATCAGGAAAAGGACCAGGAAACCGAACCTTCTTCATACCCGAGAAACTTGATCCTTGACTCATGTTATATCAGCATTTGACTAAATAGGTTCAGTTTGCCTCCTTTTTTCTTTATATAAATGGAATGCTAGAGTATGTGATATTTTGTCTTGACCTCTCATCCAATACTATGTTTATAATTTTATCCATATGTATCTATGTGGTTGTAGATTATTCAATGGTCAACTTTTTATTTTATATCCTTGGGTGAATGAACTAAAATTTCTTAATATATTTTAATGTTAATGGACATTCCCTTGTCTTTCTTTTTTAAAAGTGACAAGCGGTGCTTTTTATACTGATTCTAGTACTTGTCTTGGGAACATATGTACACAAGTGTGTTGAGTATATACTTAGTAGAATTTCCTGGGTTCAAAGATGTGCATATGTTCAACTTTAGTAAATTTTGCCAGTGAGAAATTAAAGATGGAAGATGGCCATAAATTCTTTGACACACCTCTCATTTAGAGGAGAAGTCTATTATAATCCATTCCCTAATGAATATGGGCAGGATCTGTGTCTTCCTAGAATAGAATGTGACAGAATGATCCTGTATCTATTTCTGGGCTAAGACCTTAAGTTATTGGGTGCTTCTATAGGTACTTAAAAATATTTGCTTAGAATTTTATTCCTTTTGGGAACCAGCCACAATGCTGGGAGAAACCCAAGACATATGGAAAAACTACATGAATGCACTCTTGTCAACAACCCAAGATGAGCTCCCAGAATCAACTACTAATTGACTACAAGCATTCCAACCCTAGCGCCAGACGTGTGAGGAAGAAAGTGACTTGGAGAGTATATTCCACAGCTCTAGCCACCCCACTTAACACTGTATGGTTTGGAGGAAAAAAAATCTAGTCCAATTTATCTAAATTCATGACCCACAAACTAAAGAAATTTTTAAGGCTACAAGTTTGCAAGGTAGCTTATTAAATAGCATTATAAAATTGGAACTGAATAGGGGATCTAAAATAGTGGAGGACAGCTTACCAAAAACCTAACATACATGAAATTGGCCTTCAAACTAGATAGTGAGCAGAGGGTGAAAGGATTTTGAGGAGATTGCACATGAAAGATGGGAGGGCCTCAAAAAACCTGATGACTTGAAGGATAATAAAAAGATGTTAAATGAGGAAAGGGACAAATGTCATGTAGTGGAGAAAAATTTGGGAACAATGTTACCTGTGGGAACCTGAAAAACATAAAAACTGTTTAAGTAGTCAATTTGGTGAATACTTTTTTTTTTTCAGGAACAACAGATAGTGAAATCTGACTTCTACCAGTTGCCTGTGATATAATACAGGGAGAGAGAGAGACTTTAAAAAAAAAAAGCATTCTAATTTCTAGGCTTCTCCAATAGAGGATTCTTAAAGCACAAACCAGGTATGATGACAGTCATAGTGAGACTGCTTAATGCTGCATTAATTCCTCAGAATAATCTTAGGCAGATAACTTGTGTCTTTAGTTCATAGATCTTTAAAGTTAAATATGACCTCACCTGAGAAATCTCTTTTATTTCTGCCCCTGATTTAGATGACAAGATTTTGGATCTTAAGCTTGACTCTATTCCTATAATTCATTAGACTTCCTAGAGTCTTGGAAATGACACATTATGCAGGTGTCAGAAATATAATTTGTGGCTGGGGTTGGAATTCTAGTGGTGTGCATACAGCTACAACTTGTTTTGGTAATCCTTCTATCTAGAGGTGGCTTCTCTGTTTTAAATCTGTAGAGGCTACATGAGTGCTTTGACCAGAACATGGCAGAATTGATGCTGTCAGTTTCTAAGACCAAACTTGCTTCTTGTCTTTTGAAATTGTTGCATCTAGGGAATCAGCTTCCATGATATGAGAAACTCCTGTAAGTGTTCTAGTAATAGCCACAGCTCTTTGCAGAAATGTTTTTTTAGCTTTCCACAATTTAGTTAATTTGAACTTTAAGAATTCTACCAATTTCTAATGCCTTTAAAATACAGTTAAACTAGAAAATATTGATCCTGTATTAACTTGGTTATAATGAGGTATAGTAGGCAGATCTAATTGCTTCATCCCTGAATATTTATTTCACATTTCTTTTTTTATAGCTTAAACTTGATATTTTCAGGGCAGCAAGGAAATGAACTAGATCTCCAATATTCCCTTTCAGTTACAGGCATATGACATGACTGTGGCCTATGATATGTAGACATGAATGGCTGAGAAGGAGTGCAAGAAAAATGTTTCATAGAAAAACATCTTGGGTTCATGGATTAGAAGACTTAATATTGATAAGATGGCGATACTACACAAAGTGATCTAAAAGATAAAATGTAATCCCAATTAAAATCCTGAATTCTTTTTTTCGGAAGTGGAAAAGCTGATACTAAAATTTATATGGATTGGTAAGATTTAAAAAATTGAAGAAAAATCAAGATCAGAGGACTAATACTTTACAATTCCAAAACTTACTACAAAGCTACAACAATCTAAACAGTAGTATTGGCATAAGGATACACATATAGAACAATTGAAAGGTTATAAATAAACCCACATATCTATGGTTAAATTATTTTCAACATTGATGTCATGATATTCAATGGGGGAAAAATGATTTCTTCAACAAATTATGCCTGAACAACTAGATAGTCACATAAAAAATAATAAAGGTGGATGCCACTCTTACTATATATAGCAATGAATCAAACAACTAGTTGCCAAATTATACTACTCATAGAAGAAAACATAGAGGCAAATTATCATTATCTTGGATTTGACAATGGATTCCTAGATGTGACACCAACAGCATAAGTAGCACAAGAAATTAAAAACTTTTATGGGACAAAATCAATGAAGTGGAATGACAAGCTTCAGATTGGAAGAAATAGTTGCAAATTATATAGCTGATAAGTGTCCAGTATTCATAATATGTAAAGAACTGTTACAGTTCAACAACAAAAAACTCTTACAACTTAACAACAAAAGGGTAGACAACTGACTGTAAAAATGGAAAAAGGAACCACTTCTACACTGTTGGCGGGAGTGTAAACTAGTTCCTCTGTGGAAAACAGTGTAATAATTCCTAAAAGATCTAAAAACTGACCATCCATACGACCCAACAATCCCCTTTCTGGGAATATACCCTGAGGAACTCAAATCACTCTATGAAAAAGGGACCTGCACACACATGTTTTTTGCAACATAATTCACAATAGCAAAAACATGGAACCAAGCTTGCTGCCTATCGAATGTGGACTGGATTTAAAAAATGCGGTACATATACACAATAGAGTATTACGCAGCCATAAGAAGGACAAAATTTTGAACTTCACAGCAACTTGGATGGACTTGGAGTCTATAATACTCCATGTTCTATCACAGAAACAAAGGACTGAGTACCACATGTTCTCACTCATAAGTGGACCCTTAACAATTATTATAATACTATAAGAAAGGAACTACTAGTAGTGGGAAACTGCCAGGGGAAGGGGGCAGCACATTTAATCAATAAGGTTACCTGATCTCAAACCAGGTGAAGTGAGGACCAAAGTGAGGTCCAAACTTTCCCTGTACAATGACCATTTGTATACCTAACCCTGAATTGTACCCCACATCTTTAAAATAAAATTAAAAAAATAAACATAAAAAATAAAAAAAAAATGGACAAAAAAGCTTGAATAAACATTTATCTAAATAAATTTTTTAAATGGCTAACAAACACATAAAAAATGCTCAACATTATTATTTAGTAGAATAATGGAAATTAAAACCACACTGAGACACTTCATGACCATTAGGATAGCTATAATTGTTTTCAAAAGGAAAATAACAATTATTGACAAAGATGTGGAAAAATTGAAACCTATGATCATTGCTGGTTGGCATGTAAAATTTCTTTGTGAAAAAGTTTGGTGGTTGCTCAAAAAGTTAAACATACAATTATCTACAAGCCAGCAATTCCTAAGTATATACCCTCCAAATTGAAAACATGTATTTAAACAAATACTTGTATTTAAGTGATCTTAATAACACTATTCTCAATAGCCCAAAGATGAAAATAATCCAAATGTACATCAGATAATGAATGGCTAAGCAAAATGTATACCATTACAATTAACTTTAGTTAGCCATAAGAAGGAATAAACTACTGATACTACAATGTGAATCAATCTTGCAAACACTGTGCTAAGTAAAATAAACCAGACACAAAACTTCACAAAATATATGATTCTATGTATATGAAATGTCCACAACAGGTAAATCTAGAGACAAAACAGGTTAGTACTTTCTACCGCCTGGGAAGTGACTGCTTTATAGGTATGGGTGTCTTTTTGTCGTGATGAAAATGTTTTACAACTAAATAGAGAGGATGATTTCACAAAATTGCGAATGTACTAAATTGTACACTGAATTTTACACTTTAAAATAATGAATTTTTTGTCATGTAAATTTTACCTCAATTTAAAAAATAATAAACCACACACACAAATTTTAAAATGCCTTAAGGAGACATGCTTTGAGTTTCTCCCATATTCCTTCCAGAAATGCCTATGCAATGCCAAAAGTTGCAGTAGTCATTTTGAGACCTTGTAAATGAAAGGCAAACATTGAAGAAAGAAGAGAAAGAGAATGTCTTTGCCTCATGCTTAATTGAGAGAGAGAGAGAGAGAGAGAGAGAGAGAGAGAGAGAGAGAGAGAAATATGTACTGTTTAAACCCATTAAAGAATTGTTCTGTGTCTTAGGGTCAAATGAAATTTTAGTCAGTAATGTATCAAAAGAGACATTCTAAATTTTTTTAGAAATGAGAAAATCAATTTTTCTAATTATTGAGGAAGATGATTCTCTTTATTAATTCAAAGTTAGTTCATTATGAATGTTAAAATAAGCATAAACATTCAGAATTTTGAATATGGATTTCAAGAAAGACAGTTAAGCTATGCATTGGTAATATGCATCTCATATTAAATAACCAAGTGGTAAATTAAAGAGCCATTTTTGTGGATTTACTGCATGGATTATATTTAAGACAGACAATCTCCTCCAGGTGATGAAAACTAGCTGCTATTGCACTGATGGACAGAAATAGACTTTTTTAAAGGATTAAATAAAATTGCAGTAATAAGTTAAGCTTCTCAATTTACTAAAGAATGACTCCTCCATTCTATTAATACTTTAGCTGAACAAGTTTTTTCAATTTAAGCGGTTTGTCTGTTTTCTTACATATATATGTTTTAAGTTCTGTGGCATCAGATATTATGTATTTTTACCACTCTTTTCATCATCTATTTAGAGTCACCAGACTTAGCAAATAAAAAATACAGGACATGCCTTTTGCAGCAACATGGGTTCAACCAGAAACCATCATTCTAAGTGAACTGTCCCAGAAACAAAAACCTGCATAGTGAATGTTCTCATGCACAAGTGAACCCTAAACGTTGGACATGTGAGCACAAAGGTGAGGACAACAAATGCTGCGTACTACCAAAGGAGGGAAGCAAGGAGGGAGGGGGCATATGGGGCACACAACCACCCACTGGGTAGCATGTCCACAACCAACTGGGAGGTAAAAGGGCTCACTAGTGTCTAAACTTCACTTGCAGGTAAATTACTCATACAAAAAATTCTCATCCTTATTCCCAAAATTTTAAAATAAAAAATAAAGAAAAAGAAAAAACAGAATGTGAATTTCATGTGATTTTCAAATCAAAACATTCTTAGTATAAGCATGTCCCAAATATCGCATGGTTACATATACTCTAAAAAACATATTTGTTGTCTATCTGAAATTCAAATTTGTCTGGGCATTTAGTATCGTATGTGACAACCCTAGTTATTAAATAGCCTAAGTTGGGAGCTGTGGTTTATACCTGTAATCCTAGGATTTTGGGAGGTCGAGGTAGGAGCATTACTTGAGCCCAGGAGTTTCAGACTAGCTTAGGCAGCATAACAAGACCTCATCTCTAAAAAGAAAAAGCCGGGTGTGGTGATGGACCTGTAATCCCAGCTACTCCAGAGGCTGAAGTAGAAAGATTGCCTGAATCCAGGAGTTCGAGGCTGTTCTGAGATGTGATCTCGTGATCATGCCACTGCATGCCAGACTTCAGCCTGGGCCATAGAGTGAAACTCTAATTAAATAATCATTCATAAATAGTGCCTAAAATATAATAGACACTTTGCATTCTTGTTTAGTAAATGAAAGCATGAATGTGCCATTCCACATTCCACTCCAGTCAAAGTCATGGGCTTTCATTGTCTCTCTCTCTTTTTTTTTTTTTCCGATTTGGAGTCTCACTGTGTCTCCCAAGCTGGAATGCAGTGGTAACATTAGTTGTTACTGTAACACCAACCTATTGGGTCAGAGGATCCTTCCATCTCAGCCTTCCAAGTAGTTAGAACCACAAGGTGGTGCCACCACATCGTGTTTTTTTGTTTGTTTGTTTGTTTGTTTTTAATTGTAGTTAACAGGTCTCACCAAGTTGTCCAGGCTACTCTCAATCACTTGAGAGCCCAGGGCTCAGCAATCACTTCACTTTGGTCTCCCAAAGTGTCGGGATTACAAGCATGAGCCACCCTGCCTAGCCACTGTCCTTTATACTAAAAACTCAATTTGAATTTTTATGTCTTTATACTTTCCCCTCTTTCTTTTTCCTGTCTTGTCTCTGATGTCTCTCGAATGATAGCTAATCACCTTACCTTGTCTTTTTCAGCACTTGTTTCAAAACTACTCAAATAAACTTTTTCAAAATCTTATAACATATTATTGTTTATTTAATTCTACCTGTACATTATTTTACTACCTAATGACTATGTTTCTTGATTTTATTATATTTTTAGAAATATATTCAGCTATTATTATGTAAGAAATATAGGCTTTTAATGGGTTAGATAAAATAGGATGGGTATGTGTTTTAGTTGCCATGAAAAGTTTTAGTACTTAGATCTTTTTTCAATTCATATAGTATGAGAACTAGGTTAGAATTGTAGTACCTTTTATGATTACCAATACATGTCAACAAAACACTACCTTCCTGCCCTCCACACTTCCATGCCACACAATCCATTTTCAGTCTCAGAACAAAAGATTGAATGAACTCAGTCAACCACCAAACCATGTCAGAAAAAGATAATCATTTTCAAGTTGATTATATGCTTGTCATGTCAATTAACCCAGTATCTCATTAAAAAGCTACTCATGTGGATTCAATTGTATCACGAGTAGCACAGCCGCCATTTTTTCTGCTAAAAATATTCTCTTAAGAAATTGTTTGAACTAGAATTTTCATTTCCCTAGAGGAAGTTTTCTTTTGAAACTTTCCTGTGAAAACATGTTCAACATGGTACAGATTGTAAAAATTCTCAGAGCCAGGTTTTTTTTTTTTTTCTCCTGTTTTATAGAAGAAGCATCAGAAAAATTATTATTACTGAGATATTTTTAATATAGAGGTTCAGGGAAAATGGTGATGAAAATGAGATGTTTGTGTTAATTTTAGTTAAAAAAATGTAACATAAAACTTTGCTGTAGTTCAAGATCTTAACTTTGAACAACCTTGGCTAAATAGGTCTACTACAGAATCCTGCATATATATTTCATCTTGACATATGCAGGTTCATGTTGTTTTAGAGAATTCTGTCAACACTAAAAGGCACCAGACCCTTAAAAGTAAACTTTTAAAACATCTTATAGTTGAGTCAAGAGTTATAATAATTTCATCTCAGTCACAGAATCTGAATTATCAAGTCTAACTTTTACAAACTCTGGTACTTCAACATGTATGTCTTAATATACTTGGCAGTTAGAATGTGTCTTTTGAAAACAACCATCTTTTTCTTTTCTGAAAAAAAAAAGAAAAGGATAAAAGATAAGTGTGTTAGAAAATGCTTGGATATATTAGATTTCACACTCTTGAGTTTTTATTTTTTTCTTTTTCTTTTTAAAATTTCAACTGATTTCAAAGTCAAAAGGCCAACAAATGTTACAAGTATCTTAATCCCAAGGCTTTGGAATAGTTCATCAGAATATTTCTTATATATAGATATTAACTTCAATGTATTATCCATGCTAAATACAATTACTGTAGAAATTACTTGCTTGCTTCCTCTGTTACTTAATAAAGCCTAGATTATATGATCACAACATATAATAGAGCATAGAAGCAGTGGTAGTAGATTATTATACATTTCTCCTCTATTCGTGGCCTACAGAAATTTTCAGGACAATAGACTCAGATGACTTCTCCTCTGTCAAAAATCCATTACAAATGAAGACATTCTCAGGTTGATTGAAAGGCAGATCATATCAGCATATGTTTAGAAAGAGGAAGATAGTATTATATCGATGCCAAACATATGCTGTCACTATTGCATGAAGTAGGTTTTATCTTAATTCAGTCTATTTACTACTAACTTCTTCTTCCATTATTTGTGGAGTTCTGTCATCCTCCAACTTGCTCAGACAACCACAGTGTGCACAATCTATTATTAAGTTCAAATAAAATGTCTTAGCTTGTGTGTGCAACCCGTGGATGTGCTTCTGTGGGTCTATGTCTCCCTGGTTTCCTCCTTTGTAACATAAATATACACAACATGTTTCTATTTTACTGTCTCCTTGGGCTGTCGGTCCCCATGCTTACAGTACAATTACTGTGGAATTGCAAATCAAACTTTAAAAGAGAGCAAAATGTTCCATGTAAATATTATACTCAATTAACTCTTTAGTGATAGCTCCCTATTTTGTAACAATATGCTGTTGGCTAATTAATCTAGTAGAAAATATCAATCTACTTGAGAAGAATTCAAATTGGCTGGACACTAGGGGATGATACGATAAAGCTCCTCTCTTTTTTATTTCTGTGTGATGCATAGTCAGTCTCCTGATGTCTTGTGAAATACAAAGGTGCATACGCCAGAAAAAACTAATTCTGAAATACTTAACTCAGCATATGGTCAAGCCAAGTGTAATTGATTTTTACCATTTGTAACTCCCTATCCAGTATTATTATATAAGAAATTAAAAATACCCTTCTCACTGCAACAATAACAAGGACATTTTAATTAAAAATTTTAAAATACCACCAACTTTAATATATTCTTTGTTGGACATTTGGTTTTTAATGGGGCTTCCCTATTATGTACATTATTACAAAGGGACAAGGAGTACTCCAGAGAAACATGATGACTTCTGTCTTTTTCCTCTTCATGTTTTTCTTTTGATTTTTAGCCTTCATGAACTTGAACTTCTAATTTTTAAGTACTGAACTATATATTTCTCCATGTAGTTTTTTTCTGTCATGAAGAGTTGAATAATTTTATCTCCTACTCAATATTCAAAGAAACCTAAAACAGAACACCTTCTGCTTTAGTGGCCTAGAATGTAATAGTACAGAAAATGTGGCTAAAATGTTTTTAATCAACTGTTAATTGACTGAACTAAGTTTTGCCAGCACTAAAGCTAAATCCTAATCTTAACATAGGTATGTATATTAGTCAGGAATCTCAGTTGCAAGTGATGTTAACTCATCTCAAATTCATTTCAGCCTAACAGGAAATAAATGGGTTTGCATAATCATGAAGAGCAAAGGCATATACTGGAAATACTTAAATCAAGGACTTAGACGTCTCTGGGTATTTATCTTCTTTTCCTCACCTTAGTTTTTCTCTGCATGTAGATTTGTTTCCCTTCTAATGCTGACTAGGGTGTTCTACTGGTCAGGATACAGAAAAGAGGACATGGGTAAAACTCTTATAATACAAGAAGCAATGTGGTATACACTTTCACTCAAAGTGAGAGACAGAGAGAGATTTCAATTAAATTTGATCGGATTATGTATCAGCTCTAAATCAATCACAGTAGCCACTGGAATAAAGTATTATCATCAGGGCAGCCTATGACATTATATATTAAGAAGTATGATAAATGAGTGAAGGGTTTTTAGAAATAAGCAAATATAACCACCATAATAATCATAAAAAATTTAACACAAAGATGGAATTGACGAGCTTATGGATTCGGGAAAGTCCTTGTGCAGGAGGACATTTTTTACCTAGTCCAAAATATAAAAAGGATTCTTGCCAGAAAATCGAGAGTGTTTGGGGATAGAGCAGCCTTCAAAAAGACCTGAAGATGAAAAATCATAGCATGTATATAAGTATTTCTTATTATTTAAAACTCGTGAGACTACTGATTTTTAATTGCTTAATGTGACAATTTGAGTATCAATAGGAAAGATTTACTTGAAATAGTGAATGTCAGGAGTACATTAAATGTGGTAATGTTACTTATCTTAGTATTTTGAGATACCTCATAAAACAAGGTCATATAGGTTTTAGCATGTCTTAACTTAGAATGATCACATGTAAATATGAGTATGTTATTTTGTATGGCATATAATTTTTTCTTCAGACAGAATGTGTGGAAAATGATATGAAAATGTCATGCTGGTAGGACTTTTTTGTAAAACAAATTAATTAGACTTAAAATATCATTAAATACAATAATAGGTATGATTCTAAAAGGAAAATGAAAGAGAAAGAGGCATATCAGACATAAAAGATATAATCATTCTTGACAGAAGAATATATAGTTTGAAATGCAGATTTTTATATAGAGAATACAAGTCTAAAAGTAAGTAGAAAGGAAAACTGAAAGTCTTAGATATGGTTTGCATGTAAGCATGATGTAAAATTCAATTTACAGCAGTAAATATTACAAACAAGCCAGGCAAAATGAGGAAAGGAGATCTCCCTCAGCAAATAAGAAACAAATCAAGTCATATTCTCAGAGGAAATTTATACTAAATCTTCAGTGATTCAGTAATGCAAAAATACCATTAGCTCTTAGATTCACTACAAATCTGATAATTCTATTTATTCTGGCTGGCACAGTTTTTTTTTTTTTCTTTTTTTTTAAATATCCTGAGTTGTTTTTATCAAACATTCCATAAAGTCTTTAAGATAAGTTACTAGCAGAAAAAGAGAGACAGTAAAGATATGTGTCCTTTTTCTTACCTGGTAGTATATGATATATCACCTTCAAAATTCCAAATGAAACTGCTAAAATATCAGAATTAAATTTTATTGCTACACATTTTACATCCTCAATGTTTTTGTTGTTATTTTTGTTACTTTCCACAAATGTTTATTATTTAAAATCGTTTCTCATGAATAGCATGACTGAGTCAACATGATATTTCCAAATTGTATTCCAAAGAGTTGTAAAGAGCCGTCAAGCTATCTTTGAATGTTGATGCTAAAGAAAGAAGAAAATAAAAATACCACTAGAGGCAGAATATTTGAGTTTCCTCCAAATTTATATGTTGAAATTCTAACCTTCAATGTGATGATATTAGGAGACAGTCTTTGAGAAGTAATTAGGTCATAGAGATGGAGCCCTCATGAATGGGGTTAGTGCCCTTATAAGAAAAAACAGGGAAGACACGCTCTTTGTTCACTGCCATATAAGGATATGAGAAGATGAAAATGAAAATGTACACACCAGGAAACAGGTCCACACCGGATTCATGAGCACAGAACTTGGACTTTTCAGTCTCCATAACTGTGAGAAAAAAATTTTTGTTTTTGAAGCCACCCAATCTATAGTTAATTTCCAAAGTTCTGAAAAAGATTAATTTTACAGTCGTGTGTGTGTGTGTGTGTGTGTGTGTGTGTGTGTGTGTGTGTGTGTGTGTTTGCCATTGCTTCTTTTGCTTTTATGGAAGATCAGATTTTCAGGAGTCTTCGTTTTTTGGAATCAGGGTCTCACTCTGTCTTCCAGGTGGGACTGCAGTATTCATGGCTCATCACAGCCTTAACCTCTGGGGCTCAGGTTGTCCTCCGGCCTCAGCCTCCTGAATAGCTGGGACTATAGGTGCATACCACCACCAGATATTTTTTTTAAACTTTTATGGAGAATTGGTCTTGCTATGTTGCCCAGGCTTGTCTTGAACTCCTGGGATCAAATAATCCTCTCAACTAGACCTCCCAAAGTGGTAGGTAGGATAGTAAGTGTGAGCTACTATGCCTGGGCAGATTTTCAGAAATATTTACAATTGTGATTGTACAAACCCCAATTGTTCTTATATATTTTACTTAAGGAAGGTAACTACATAAAACGGTTGATGTACAAAAAAATATGATGCTGTGTACCTGGATTTCATTTTTCTTTAAAGATCCACAGATTATGAATACAGTGATTTAAACATGAGTTGGAAACACAAAATTTCTAAAAGATTACTCAGCATATATGCACTTTTCCCATAAAGTAAAAGTTTTCAAAATATAATCTCTGAATATGTGGCCTATTTCTCAAGAAATAGATAACTAAACATGATATGATATAATATGGTATGATATATATGATATGATGTAAGGGAAGGGAAGGTTAGCTACTGTTAGGTAAAATAAAGTGATATAATAATACAATATAGCATTGTTTATGTTGGAAAAAAGCAGTCATGTGAAACTTCTTGTCCCATGAACTGTAGCATCAGAGTAGCCGTGGGACTGGCCAGACATAACTCTTTGTGAGAGGACACCTTTCCACGATCTGGACTTGACGGGCACTACCCTGTTCTGTTTAAGCACCTGTATCTTGCCCTCAGGCATGCCTCCAACTATCTGTATTTCAAAGCCCACGAGGGAAGGGTTCGTCCTCTGCAGGAAGAGATGGGGAGTTCAGTCACAGGGCCCTCAAAGGCTGCTGAATGTCCTTCTGGTCAGGGTGAACCCATACATTGCCAGGGGTTAGATCTTGTGCACACACTCTCTCCTATTGCTGTAAGTAAACACTTTACCACTGGAGTCTTCTGAGCATGTCATCTGTACTCAGTGACCTGAATCATGCACTGGTCTCTTTCCTGGTGGTGCTTATCTGTTTTTTAACCTTGATCATACAGCCTGGCCACCCATGGGACGGCGAGACAATATATATTTACATGTTCAAAATAGCTCATATTGTATTGACATGATGTCATGAACATAAAGTACTTAGCAGAGATTCCAATGCATATTAAAAGATTAGTAAAACTTAGTTATTTTTATTTCCATTATTTCAGACAGAAACACACCTGAAGAGTGCTGAAAAATGTTTCGGGGTAAATATGATATATTAATGCATTTGTATGAGATTTTGAGACATTATTAAATTAAAATTCCCACTTTAATAATACTAGATGTGCAATCTTTGTAAAGTTGTTTATCCTCCATATCTTCTAGTGTAAATGGGGATATTACTGGTAATAACTTCATTAGTTTATTATGAAAATAAATGCAATGATACCAATGAAGTGCCTACTTTTTTACTTAGTACATAATAATCATGAAATTATTGTTGGCTATGATTATCTACTCTGTTCTAATTCCTTGAAACTTCTGTTTTCTTCCAAGGCTTTCTATTCCTATCATGAATTATTTTGCTCTGCTAAGAAACTAAGCTGTGTCATATGGAATGTGAGAACTACTGGGTTATTTTTAATTTTTTGGAGAGAGGGCTCAAATCCAATTTGGAGTTAGAGAGTTGAAGTAGCTCATAAATATTCTTTTTCACAAGTGAAGCAAGCGTACATAATATTTCATAGTGGATGGATGCAGGATAGTAAAATGCTAAATAATATATTTATAATAAAACATTACAATCTGATGATGCATAATTCCATGATCATTTGAAAGAATACTAAGAGCACTGAAAAGAGTGGCAAAAGACCAGAGAAAACTGCATGAGACAAAATGAAGCAGGACAAAGAGAAAAGATTGAGCAACATTTGGAAAACTTAAGAGAAGTACTGAGATGGGGCTTCAGTGAAACCCACCACAATTTGAATAATGTATTGTGCTGTTTAAGTTTTACAAACAGAGGAGCTGTGTGGGCCAGAGACTTAGGACTTAAATATAGTGTGATGTTCAAACAGGAATGTGTATTGATTAGTTATTCAGTCACTGTGAGTGTACATGGCCTTGTTCACATAAATCAGGATTAATAAGATTGTTTAAATAATACAATGTGCATAATATTTCAGGTTAAAGGACATTTTAAGTCAACACTGAAAAAAATTATTTTTACTAACTACCAAAGATAATGAGATATTGCATAAGTTCTCTTCCATAAGGACAAACCTCCATAAGCCCTTAAATCTTCAAATAAGTTTTAATTTAATGTATCTACTTGGGTTCAGAGCTAGTCACCTAAAGAGAGTCAAATGCAAAAACGAATAATTCACTCTAGTTTCTTCGTGTTTGTGGTAATAAGTTCATAATCATATCAAATGTAATCTAATCTTTATGACAGCTAAAGTTAAACCTTAGATACTAATTAGAGGTGAATAATATCAACTTTTTAGCCTTACAATAATATCTCACTTATTTGGAGCCTTTCAGTTTTCGCTGAAGTCTTCTTTGCTCTAAATTTAAATTGTTTAATTTTAACTCATTTCACCCTCTTGCACTCAATCCATATTCTAGCTTTTTAATCAATTTTGTTTCTATTTTTTTGAATCCAGAATTATAGTTATGGTAAAAATAAAATAGCTTTTGTTAAGGCATTTTTTTTCTAACTTGGACAACTAATTAATGTTCAGACTGAGCAGGAAAGACACATCTTAGACTAAATAATGTGCAGCTATGTTATGCAAATATTCAAAACTGGCCCCAATTAAGCTCTTTTCTCCTTAGCTTCTGATAGGGTATAATGAAGCTGTTAGATTATGTTCTCGTTAAATCAATTGACTACCAATAAGCAGCTTTCTCACATTGCAGGTAGTGGTGGACTTTTGCTGTTGAGGGAAGTAAAACATTTTTTGAAACTTAATACATCGAAAACAGAAGAATCTTCCAAATGGTTTCTAAATAACAAATTCAAAACCAACTGGTTAATTTAAGGCAAAGCAATAATATTTAAGATCAAATTAACACAATAAAGTGAATGGTAACTGCAGCAATCACAGCACCAGTTTTCTTTCCTTCAGAGGAAAGGGGAAAGATTTCTGAGACTTAAAGATATGTACGGTATATTCTTTTAAATTTAATAACACCATTATTAATATTTCAGGTATTAAATTACCAGAGATAAGTCCAACAAAATAATTTTCAAGTTAAAAGACTTTTAACCACTTGGGCTCTGACCCAGCACCCTCAAAATAAATATATTTATACCTAGCATCCCTCTATATAGATAGATTATTGATAGAGAGAGAGATAAATAGATAGATATTAAATATTTAAATAATATATTTTTAAAGGGCAAAGAAGCATTAGGACAGTTATTAATTACTGCTTTTCCCATGTTTCAGAAAAGGATGCCTCTTTATATTAATCACTTCAGTAGAGACCCATGCATGCTCCATAGATCTTTCAATCTGTCCCCAGAATCACATCCTTCAGTTATAACTCTTATTGTCTTAATCTTGGAAGGAAGACAGAATGAATAGATGTATCACTAAAAATCCATTTATAACTGACTTCCCATCGAAATAAATATGCTCATCCCATCCTAAATGTCCATCTCATATTAATACATGTATTATCTAATTTATCCATTTTAACTTTACAATATATAGTTAGCCCTTGAAAAATTCAAAGTTTTGGGACAGCAACACTATGTACAGTCAACAATCTTACATAACTTATGTGTAACAATCTAAACATAACTACAAAAATTAACTACTAATAGCTCACTGTTGACTGGAAGTTTTAGCAATAATATGGGCAGTCAGTTAACACATTTCTCATATGTATCATATACCCTATTCTTACAACAGAGTAAGCTAGAGAAAATATGTTGTTAAGAGAATCACAAAAAAAAGAAAATATATTTGCTCTTTATGAAATGGAAGTGGCTCATGATAAAGGTTCCATCCTCCCAGTCTTCGCGTTGAGTAGGGTTGCAAAAGATAAGGGGTAAGTCTTGATGTCTGAGGCAGAGCAGAATGGGAAGAAAATCTGTGTGTAAATGAGTCCACACATTTTAAATATGTGTAAATGAGTCCACACATTTTAAACCTATGTTGTTCAAGTTTCAATTGTACTTGTTTTGTTACCTGATAATCTTCCGGTCCTGCCTTTAAGCTGTATGCAGGAGAAGTCATGTTAGATTTATATTTGACATTAATTTTTATCAGATACAAAATCTTCAGGATTCAGTGAATAAACAATGGATTAGAAAAATGATAAAATATAATTTATTTAGTATAAATATGAGACTTCAGAACAATTATATTAATGTGCAGATCTCGCTAGTTAATTTCCTTTATATTCAAGTTATTGAGAATTTAAGTAATAATTAATTTTAAAGACTTCTGTTCTGTAGTTTGATCATTTCACTCCACCCCTTTTCAAATAGGGCAATCTTTCTGATTTTTTTTCGTTGATATTAATACACATTTGGAAGACTTTATGAAGGATAATCAATATTACCTTTGAGTTCTAATGAATCTCTTAATTCCTCAACCAACCAATGTTTTTCAACAAAATCTTCTACTTTTTGAAACATAGATACTTGATTATTCCAACCCTCTCAGTAAAACTCAACTGCTGGCTTTCTCATCAATTAGGTGCCTTCCAAAGACATGATACTGGAACAATAGAAAGGTATCTGACCCTGAAAATTGAAGCAGGTTAGATAATATAGGCTAGGCCATAAATAGACACATTTCTTGTAGGCAGGTTTTAGGAAGTGTTTACGAAGCGTTCAGACATTTTTAAAAATTACCTCTTTATTGTAGGCCAAAGAAAAACTCTATTAAGGTGGTTCCTGGACCGGGAATCAAAAGTCATAGAAATGATAATAAGAACAACTTTAAGCTCATGAATTTATGTATTCAGAAGTCTAGCAAGTCTCCTATGAAGGCAAAATGTGTGTTCTGGAAAAGCCCATCTCCCAGAGGCAAAGAAATAGCAATCTCTCTGGAATAGCAGCTACCTGTGCTGCATCCTTCTTTTCTTTTTCTTTTCTTTTCTTTTCTCTTTTCTTTCTTTCTTTTTTTATTTTTTTTGAGTTGGAGTCTCACTCCATTGCCTGGGACAGAGTGCAGTGGCACCTCATGGCCACCACAGCCTCCACCTGCTGTGCTCAGGCCATCCTTATGCCTCAGCCTTCCAAATAGCCAGAACTACAGGCACAAGCTACCACGCCCAGCTAACCTTTATTTTCATATCAATAACTAGATAGCTATATCTACCTTTTTATAAAAAGAAAAAATGTGATCTTTCTCCAAAATGTCCGTGTTGAGGCATATTCTTCTATATTTCTCTGCTTTTCTTTCTCTAATAAACTCTGTTTTAAAACTTCTCTGGCCACTCTGAAATTTATTTCAGGGTCAAGTCAAAAAGGACATGCATTTTGTGTGTACTCTACCCATTATAAAAAATGTGCTATGCTCTTCATTCTCTGTGAACTGGGCCTATCCAACCTTGAAAAGTATGTTAACAGCTATATTAATTGAATTATAGTTTTATAATGCAATTATTAAAATTTAAACTTCAAAGACAATCATGTATACTTCCCCTAAACTTAGAACATTCTAAAACATGCTAAAATAGTAAATATTTGCTTTCTAATGTGACACATGGTAACAGCTGTAAAAACACTTAAGTTACTCACTTTCCTTTTGATTGATTTTCTGAAAGACCGAGAGAAAGCAACCATCTCAAATTCAAAAGGTATAATCTACAGATTAAGTTATCTGACAACAAGAACTTGAGAAGATAAATATAGATCATTTATTATTTACTATAATTAATGCTAGACAAATGTATCCTTTGTTTCCTGGTACATAACTCAACATTTAGATTGTCTAGCTCTTGATAATGGAATACTGTTTATATCAATTTAATACTGCGATATTTTATTGATTTTGATAAAAGCTATCTGTTTTCAAATTATAGCATTGAAAATATTTTTTAGACCCTACCGTTATTACCTTAAAAATTGACTAAAATGATTAAGGAATTTGAATTTTTGTTCTAAAAGTGATTTCTGCCTAAATCTAAAGAAAATGTGAATTTGGAAAATGGCTTCTGAGGTGTGAAAATTATTATTTTGACTGTATAATGTCAAGCTTATTATCTTCATGCTTATTTTTTAAGCATATGAGCACTTTTCAATAACAAAGTGTAAAACTTTAAATATCTGTTTTGTAGAGTATTAAGAGATACATTGGAAAATTTATTAAAATAATATAATTAAATATTTGAAAGCATTGTAAAAATATATAGTATGTATAATTATAATAGTATAAAAGATATATACCATACACAAATTTATATTTAAATTGCACTTAACTCTTACCTAAAAGGCCAAAAGATTACAGTTAAATTCACTCCTTATATGGCTTAGGAAGTCCTTTGTTGCAGGTAAACAGAAATGAATAAAGTATAAATTGAGGTCTCTAGGAATTCACAGACTATAATAGTAAGAACATAGCTAAACCTTATATTATGCTTTTGGCTTTTATCAAGGGCCTAATTAAGAAATGAGCAGATAAGGCTACTCATATTTTTCTGAGAATCTTTGTTAAAATTATTACCAATTTTTTAGTTCTGTAATACTTATGACACAAAAGCTTGTTAAAGATTTTCATCAAGAAAACTGTAATTGCTAAATAATATTTTTTCCTTTTATTTTATACTTAGACACATAGTTTATTTCTATTTGTTCTGTGACTTCAAGGGATTTGAAAAGTAATTATAACATTCAATCTACATTAGCTTATTTCTCTACACATCATTTTATTTTAAAATTTCCCTTGTGCAGCATTTTAGTTCATTTAATTCCTTGCCAGAAAACATTTTTGGAAGTAAATAAATAAAAATATATATATAACGTGTGACAGCTCAGTCAAGTACCTAAGGTGTCCACTTTAATGTTATACAAAGGAAAACCAGGCTAGAATCAAAAGGACAAACAAATTAGAGATTCTCAGAGAGCACAAAGAGACTCATAAATCCATATTTAGTGGGCACTCTCAATGTTGCAGATACGTAGCCAAGTATGGCATAATCCCTTATCTGTAGGAAGTTAACCAAGTGAAAGAGAAAGAAAACTGATCTAAGAATGAACATTATTTTCACATGGTATCTATCTAAGTAAAAATAGACAGGGAAGGCCTCCCCAAAGAATTACTTTTTCTGCTTTGTGAATGACAGTAGAAGTTAGCTTGATGAAAAGGAATGAAAAATGTTTTAGGTAGTAGGATGGGATTTCCAAAGTAAAGAATCCTGGAGGAAAAAATGATAAACGAAGTGCCTCTGAATGTTTGGAGCAAAAGTCACATTTAAAGGAAGGAGAGTGACTGAAGAGATAAAATAATTTAAATAATGAATTAGTCTGTGCATATAGAAGAGTTACTTAAATGTTACATTAGCAGAAAGCAAAGACATTTGGGGTGGGAAACCCTAACCCTTGTACTTGCTATCATCTATTATGCGTTCATTTATTCCAATAATGTTCCACAAAGTAGCATTTGGCAAAACAAATAAACATAAAAAGGAAATTAGGACATTAAATCCATGAGTTACCCCTTACCTAATTTTCCTGTTCAAAGAGCTTTTTCAATATTGCACCTGATGTTCACGTAACAGAAATAGAGGTTGCTGAAACTAAAGTCCAAAATGTTTGGATTTCCTCCACTCTATATTATGCTGTTTATATTCTGCCATATTGGTGCTGCAGTAGAAAAAACTTTAAGGTCTCATTGTTTTTCAATGATAATCTTTTTAAAAAAATTATTATGGATGTAGGTCAATTGCAATCTTTTTTTCTGAAATTTAAAACAGGCTGTTATGGTCAAGCATAGGACAATAAGGGTGCAAGGGAACACTTCAAACATATGTAAATTCTCTGCTTGGATATGAAGTATATCACTTGCATCACATTTCATTGGACAAAGTAAGCTGCGTAACCAACATTAATGGGAATGAAAATTATACTTCCTCCACAGAGCAAGACTATGACAATATAAATATTTGTTTGAAGATAATAGATTGTATCACACTGACTTTAACTGTAAAAACTATGATTTTTAGGAAAACAATAAAGTACAGCAGAAAGATAATATTTTGTATGTTGACATACCATGTTAAAGTAAAAAAGGTCATTCAGTAATATATTGGAAAATTAGAGAAAAACCAAAAGTCCCAGGATCTGAAATGAAAACTGGATTCCAATTTCTAGCTCCTGGAAGAAGATGTTCAGAAATGAAACAAAAAATAAAAATATATTAAACTAAAGCATGTTTGGTTGTTCAGAAACCAGTACAAAATGTTTATGGAGGAGCAGAGAATTGAAGGGGAAAAAAAAAATTAACATGGGTAGAGAAAAAGAAGTCATTAGGTGCTTAAGTCAAGAAAACAGCCTCCCTGCAATAATGAAGTCTTCTTCATCTGCTCTGAAATTGGTCATGAACCAGTCTTTATAGTGAGTAGTAAAAGCAGATATTGCTCAAATATTCTTCTGGATCATTAAGGGAAAGTGCTGGCTTATTATGGAATAATAGGCAAATATACATGTTTGGATTCGGGTTCTCCAGAGACACAGCCAATCAAATAGATAGATATACAAAAGGAAATATATTATGGGACTTGGCCCATGCAATCACAGAGCTAGAAAAGTTCCATGATATTCTCCCTCTGCAAGCTAGAGAATCAGGGAAGCCATGTTGAAATTCAGTCTTGAGTTCAAAACTCTGAGAACAAGCGGAGCCAATAGTAAAACTCAGTTCTAGCTTGAAGGACCAAGAACCAGAAACTCCAGTGATCGGTGGCAGAAGATGAATGCACTACCTCTAGAAAATTTGCCCTTCTTCTGCCTTTTTTGTTCTATCTGGGCCCATAATGAATTGGATGATGCCCACCCACATTAATGAGGATAGATCATCTTTCTCACTATACTGATTCAAATGCTAATCTTTAGCAGGTGCAGTGGCTCAAACCTATAATCCCAGCACTTTGGGAGGCCGAGGTGAGAGGATTGCTTGAGCCCACAGGTTTGAGTCCAGCCTGGGCAACTTGGTAAGACCTCATCTCTACAATGAATCAAAAAATTTGCCAGGCACAGTGGTGCATGCCTGTAGTTCCAGCTACTTGGAAGGCTGAGGCGGAAGGATCACCTGAGTCCAGCAGGTCAAGGGCTGAGGTGGCTGTGAGCATGCCCCTGCACTCCAGCTTGGACAACAGAGTTAGAATCCAACTCAAAATAAATAAATAAATAAATAAATAAATAAATAAATAAATAAATAAATA
Source organism: Carlito syrichta (assembly GCF_000164805.1). Taxonomy (NCBI): domain Eukaryota; kingdom Metazoa; phylum Chordata; class Mammalia; order Primates; family Tarsiidae; genus Carlito; species Carlito syrichta. Next base: position 1,135,039 of record NW_007247378.1, read on the forward strand.
ACAACAAAAAAATGCTAATCACTTTTAGAAACACCCTCACGGACACACCAGAAACAATTATTTACCATCTGTCTGTGCATCCCTTAACCCGGTCAAGTTGACACATAAAATTAATCAACATAACGTTGGTCAATTCTAATTTGATAATCACAAATCTATCCCTTGTATTGGTTGAATGCCTATCTACAGTTTACTCATTAGAATAAATTCACATTTTGCTGGATATTTAAGCCTTTTATATCTTTTATTTAATGGTTTTACTTTCTAGATTTTTAAAAACATTTTTATTGAAGAATAAGTGATATAAAGCTGTACATATTTAACATATACATCTGGATGAGTTTATGGATAAGTGTATGCATGAGAAACCATCACTGACATCAAGGTCATAAACATTTCTGTTACCAACCAGGTGTGATGGTTCATGCCTGTAATTCCAGCACTTTGGGAAGCTGAGGCCAAAGCATTACTTGAGTCCCAGGAAGTCGAGACCAGCCTAGGTAATATAGTGAGACCTTGTCTCAAAGAACTAAATATCAAAAAGTTAACTGGGTGTGGTGGTTTATGTCCCAGCTAACTTAGGAGGCGGAAGCAGAAGAATTGCCTCAGTCTAGGAATTCAAGGCTGTGATGACACATGATTGTGCCACTGCACTCTAGCCTAGGCAACAGAGTGAGATCCTGATGCAAAACAAAAGCCTACCTATCACCCAAAGGCTGGGTGTACTTTTAAAATGTATATTATTCATAACCAAATAAATCCGTGCTCCTTTGATGGTGTTACCATTTGTGAAAAATGAATAATATTTTCTAAATTAGCTGCTAAAAAACACAAAAGGAAACTCACAGTTTAAATCTATTCTAATACAGTGTTACCGCAATTTTAAATACAGTGTTACAACAAACAAAAATATACAATTTATATATTTTTTTATATCTATTTGTAGAGTCATAACTATCTTGCCAACAAATACATAGACGATATTATTTTAACTGTTCTGAATTTTGTGAACAATTTGACCATAACCTGCAGAGTATATCTTTTGATTTACTAGTGGAGGCTATAATAAAAGTTCTTATTTAGAGTACGTACTCTAAATAAGAACTAGGCCTTTTTCCTTCAAATGCTTGGAATTGTAAGTCCCATAAGCCTATTTCTATTACTAGGCCTTTTTCCTTCAAATGCCTGGAATTGTAAGTCCCATAAGCCTATATCTCTAACAATGAAATAGCCAGAATGTTAGTAATTTGCTTCATAAGGTGCTTTGAAAATTAATTGTGACAGCCGGGCTCGGTGGCTCAGCCTGTAATCCCGTACCTTTGGGAGGTTGAGGTGAGTGGATTGCCTGAGCCCGCGGGTTCGAAACCTGCCTGGACAGTGAGACCTCATCTCTACAATAAATCAAAAAAATTAGCCGGGTGTGGTAGTGCATGCCTGTAATTCCGCCTACTTGGAAGGCTGAGGTGGAAGGATCGCCAGAGCCCAGCAGGTCGAGGTTGTGATGGCCGGGAGCGGCCACTGCACTCCAGTCTGGGCGACAGAGTGAGATTCCGACTCAAAAAAAAAAAAAAAGAAAATTAATTGTGACAGTCTATGGCAAGTGCTTACCGAAATGCTTAGGAGATAATAAGTACTTAAAAACAATATTGATGATAAACATAAATATAAAATATTTTCTAAAAATAGTTAATAAATAAAGGTGACATAGACATTTTACTAGCTGTATATACTAAATGTTTTGCAGCAAAGCTTAATGCACAGTCCTAATCTCTACAAATTCATAATACTGCTATTGTTTTATCTGAATTTTTTTCGTGTTTTTATTATGACATACTGTTTTAACAGTTTCTTTGGACTTGTTCTTTGATAACTTCATCTATATTTGCAATATTGCATGTCTTTTTTCATCTTCATGTTTTGTATTTCTTTTACCCAGCTTTATTGAAGTATAATTGACAAAAATGTATATACTTAAGGTGTATTAACTTGATACACATTGTGAAATAATCACCACATCAATCTAATTAAAATACCATTACCTCAAATAGTTATCATTCTTTTTTTTTCTTTTGTTTTGTTTTGGGTGGTAATGCTTAAGATCTACCTTCTTAGCAAATTTCGAGTATGATACAGTCTTGTTAACTGTAATCACATTAACATACATTATATCCCCTGAAATTATTAATCTTGCGTAATGGAAACTTTGTGGCCTTAATCCACATCTTCCTGTTTATCCTTTCTACAAAGATTCTAGCAACCTTCATTCTACTCACTGCTTTCATGAGTTCTACTATTTTTGATTCCACATATAAGTGAAATCTTGCCATATTTGCATTTCTGTGTCTGGCTTGTTTCATTTACTGTCACAAATGGCAGAATTTCCTAACTGTTTAAAGCTGAAAAAAAAAATACCTATTTTTACTCTACCTTTTCCATGTTTAGATATGATTAGTTACATCAATAAAATTGTGTTACAATTGTCTACATACTCTACAGGATTGTAGCCTAGGAGCAACAGGCTATACCATATAATCCAGGTATACAGTAGGCTAACCTATCTAGGTTTGTGTAAGTGTACTCTATGATGCTTGGACAACAACAAAATCACCTAGCATTGCATTTTTAAATTTTTATGTATATTAATAATATCTTATTTTCACATCTAATTTATAATTAGATATCAGATGAGATTGATACTTTTATTTATATAAATTTAGTTTCATTGCTAAGTTTCAAGAATAAAAGTCAAAAACTATTTTCTAAGAAGAATGTTATAATGTATTTTAGATACTATTTTTCTCCCAACCTACCATGAGTCTATTTTACTAGGAAATTTAGTCATTATTTTAAGTGAACCATTTGGTACAGTTTGCTTAGCATAATATAATATGTACACCATACCTGAAAATTTGTGTGTGTTATAATCACTTATACATATACTTTTCTTTAGTTGTAAACAATGAAATGACTCCCCTTTAACAATTTCTGCTATTATACTTTTTCTCCTACTACAGTGCACCAGAAATGTATGATTGAGAGAAAAAGTAGACAATAATACTTGCCAGCCATATGTCTCACAAGTACTTAGAATAAACTAGTTAAGTCAGCAAACCTTTCTCAGGCAACATTCACAAATCTAAAATGTGATCTTTAGCCATTTTTAAAGAATCCTTAAAACAACAACTAAAACATTTCTTTTTGAAATCTCACCAAATGAAGTATAGTTTTACATTTACTTTAAATCATCTATGAATTTGTTTATTTTAAATAGTGAATGATACCAGTTAATCATTTTAAATTTATTTTCTAGATAAATTCAAAAATCGAAATCAAGATATTAGTTAACTATATTTAGCTAGTTAAGTATTCTTCTTCAAGCAATAAATTAACTCCATGAGTTCAGAAAATTTGATTAAGCCTATAAGAGAAGAATGAGACAAAATACAGAAAACATTTAGTTTATCTTTCCTTTCTGTGGGAAAACTCAAGTTGTAAATGAGAAGAACCGCTGGAATTAAAAGGAGCCCGAGTAAAAAAAAAGTCAGTAATAAATGTGGAATTAATTTACTATATAAAGTTATATATAAAATTTCAGTTTGTATACTTTAAAATGACAATTGCAGAGGTAGATATAGAGTTATAATGTGATAAAAATTTGCCTGATTTGTTAACTGACTTGAGGTAATTCAGAATAATGTTGATAAAAGATGAATAGCAGACACATGAACATTCTTATTTAGAGAACATCAGAATATTTAGGATCACTAAATTTTTGGTTTATTGGTATCTTTTGTTTCACTCTAAGTTGTGTATTAGCTTTATCTGCAGAAGTCTTTATGTATAGCTTTGCTGTAACTAGTAATTTTTGAAGGGAAAGATATTTTTAGTGATTTTCTAGAGATAACCATTCTTTAATGCAATTTTAATGTGATGCAAGTGAATGTTGGAATGACTTATGCTTTGCCCTAGAAGGAACCCATCTCTTAAATAAGGCAGCCCCTTCAGGTCCCCTCCCACTGGGGGAGCTTTTCTGTCCTCTCGATAAATCCTGCTTTCTAAATAATAATAGTAATAATACTAATACTACTACCAATAACAAAGTTGTAATGAATTTTCCTTGGAGAATTGTGAACTAAGGAAAAACCCATAAATAACACTAAAACTCCTAAAAACAGGTCTCTATAAACCAGTTACTTGTAAAATTGTGAAAAGAATAATTTTGCTTGTAAGTATAAATGATGTTACTCCTCCCTGGTGTGTGCCCTTGTTACTTGCTATGGATCCAAAATAGTGTGTCTGGACATACAAAGGAACAAGGGATTTTCAAAAATAGAATTTCTGTTGGATCAGTTTGGTGTTAATGAAGTTACAATTAGTCTATCTTACATTTGCTTTCGTATAGTCTGTATAGTTTCTTCTAACAATTATATTAGTGATGTCTAGATTTGATTGCCATGTTTCTTCATCTGCTACAAAATTATTAAGTGGAAGATAAAATTTACAAAGTAGAAAGGTAGAATTTCAAGATACTAAAATTGTGCTAAGGCTCACAAGCCTGTTAAGTAAACCATAAATGTAGTTTTGACCCCGTTAAGAAAAACTTGTTTGATTTTTTCCTTTTTCAATTATTTGATTAAATAACGTATATCATATAATTTTACATTATATTGGTTAGTCTGATCCTAGAATTATGTTAATGAGAAGTTTTCTGTGAAAATTGTGGAAGCAATGTCTTTTGTTGTATCAGTTTCTTTTAGTACTCTTCAGATTCAGATGATTATAAATTAATTGGTCATTAACAATATACAAAATTCAGAATAGTTTTACTAATTTCAGTTATACTTTTCACAGATAGAATCTTAGGTACAAATATATTTTTTTCAAAATCAGAAAATTGTGAGATATGTGTCAAATTTTGGATATGTTCTCCCTGAATAAAAGAGTCTAGTAATTAAGAGTATTTATTCAAATGTGTTTACATAAACATTTTACCGTATGTAACAATTTTCTATTGTCTCTATCTACTAAATGGTGCTTTTTCATTTTGATATCTATATAATACTCAAAGATATAATTTCAATTTTGCTGACTCTGTGAATCAATGCTAAAGAACAGATTCAGAAGCATTTACATTCAAAATAAGTTTGTATTTTGGGGAACAACCAAAATTTCTTATACAAGTAAATAGGTCAGTAGACATATTATGACAGTAATAATGTAGACCATAAGTTTTAATTTTTTCTTCCTTAAGTTTAGAAAAGTTTGCAAGAGTCTTATAAAACTCATACTCATCTTTAGAAATGTTGAAATTTCCAAAGCAAATTGTGTTTAACTGGTGTATCTAAATGAAATGGTATACATCTATTATATACCAGTAGACTCTGGCAGTCTTATAAATGTTGAAATCGTTTCTTAAGGTAAATTGTGAAGGATAAAAGATTTATTATTTTACTATGATGTCTCATTTGTTTATTTTTGTTTTAGTTGCCTGAGATTTGGATGCTTCAAGACCAACGTATAGTTTCTTGTTCTTCTTCTTCTTCTTTTTTTTTTTGGTTAACTTTATTTCTTAGTATTTAATCATTATCCATATTCATGCTATATGAATAGCTTTATTTTCTTGATTTATTTTTCAGAAAAACTTTTATAGCTATAAAGAAATGCAATATATTTTTGCATGTTGATTTAGTATCTTGCTACTCTACTGCATTCATTTATTAGAATAACAGAATTTGGGAACTCTTTAGTGTTTTCTACTTATAGGATCATGCTGCTTACAAACAGATAATTTTATTTATTTATTAATTATTATTATTATTGAGTTGGAGTCTCACTCTGTCGCCCAGACTGGAGTGCAGTGGCCACTCCCGGCCACCGCAGCCTCGACCTACTGGGCTCTGGCAATCCTTCCGCCTCAGCCTTCCAAGTAGCTGGAACTACAGGCGTGCGTTACCACGCCGGGTTAATTTTTGATTTATTGTAGAAATGAGGTCTCGCCAAGTTGCCCAGGTGGGTCTCGAACCCCGGGCTCAGGCAATCTACTCCCTCAGCCTGCCAAGGCGCGGGATTACAGGCTGAGCCACCGAGCCTGGCTTAAACAGATAATTTTTTTTTTCTATCCAATGTGAATTTCTTTTATTATTTTTCTTATCTGATCACTTTTGCTAGTACTTCCAACACTATGTTCAGAATAATAAAATGGGCATCCTTGCCATGTACCCGACCTCAGAGTAACAAAAGTTTTCAGTTTTTCTTTATTGACTATTGTATTAACAGTGGCTTGTCATAAATGGTCTTTTTATGTTGAGAAAACTTTTTTCAGAGTTTTTATAATGAAAGAATCATGCACATTATCAAATCTATTGAGGTAATCACGTTTTTAAAAAAATCTTTTGTTCTGTTATCATGACATATTATACTTTTTGTGAATGTTAAGCCAAACTGGCATCACAGTGATGCATTCTACTTAGTTATGGTGTATAATCTTTGAGATGTGTTGTTGAATTTGGTTTGCTAGTATCTGACCAAGGATTATTGCATCTATGCTCTATGTTCTAATGCTCAGAGACGGACTATAGGTAAAAACATGCAAAATAATATTTGAAAAATTGAAATAATTTTGTTTGGTTTAGACCTGTGACAAAAGCTAATGGTCTACTTGACCTCTAAAAATAGATCGAGTGTATCGAGAAACTGAGAGCTTTTACGTAGTTATAAACATTGAAATCTTTAAAAATAATGTTGACTTTGGGACTTTGATGACACTATATATGTGACTATATGCCTACTTGTGGTGTATATCCTGTATTATATTCACCTCTTGGAATTATTATATATTTTATATATGTATGGAAATTAGAATACCTAACAGGAAGGGTGACAAGAACAGTCAAAAACTCATGTCAACTATGCATCGTCTGAAAGAATTGAGCCTGTGTAGACTCATGCAAGTTAAAACCATTAATGTACATTCTAGTACTAATAAGCAGACATTAAAGTGACTTAGATTTAGACTCAAAGTAAATAAAACTTTCTCACAATTTGAGTTACCAATGATGAATGTGCTGTGCTACAGTGAATTTCTAGTCCCTCAGTTATCAAAGGATAGATTTCCATCAGCTATCCAGCTCCATATGTTTATAAAGTAAACAGTAACAATAAAGCAAAATTAAACTTCCTCCTTTAGCACCTGTACTAAAAGGAGCAGGTAGTTACTAGGCAAATGAGTGCCTCTCTTATTCATCTTTCTGCCCTCAATGTTAGAATTAGAATTTCCTTTTATCACTCTCATGTATCTGTCCCCCTTTTCAGTTTTAATAGACAATATAGGATATTTTTGCAACTTTTAGTCTACTTTGCATGTATTATTCCTAACAGGCTTGCTTATTCTGACTGTAATAGGTAGCATTCTAGTCAATGAAGAATACATTTCATTGTATTTATTGATATGCCAAATGTGTTTTGCTTGTAACTCTTATCCAGTGAAATATTAGCAGAAGAAAATAAGAAAAAAAATTAATTAAGTGACCTTACAGCTTAGTAGACAGCATCACTAGCTGATATGTGAGAGAATAAGATTTGATAACTAGCTTAGTTCTTTTGTTTTTGGTCTACCTAAAGTTCATGTTCAATAGATAAAAAACTACAATACAATTAAATGAATATGCAGAGAAAATTTAAAGATTAAAATTGGACAAACTCATTGAAAGAGCATAGACTTCATAATGGTTTGATAAAGATCAACACTAGAAGTAAAACAGTAGAACTCAGCAAGATATCTAAGAAAAACTTTATACATATACATATACATATTACTTTTCTAATCTATGAAACCATAGAATTACATTTGTTTTACTTTTCTTTCAGGTAGCTATGATAAGGCAAATTAAACATTTTATAACAAGTAAAATAAATTGGTCATTAGAGTGTTTGTGTGTGTGTGAGACATAAAACAAGGTAAATTTTATGTGAGCTATGAACACATATTAAAGGAACAGAGTTTGATATATACATGATTCTATGTACAATTTTAGTAAGATTGTGGAACATCTAAAGCCTATTTTGAAATATCAATGTGTCCAGGAGTCTTTAAAAAAAAAAAAACCCACATAAGCTACAGCTTGTGTCTAAGGAAATTCTTTTCTTTTATCATTTATTTTAATAAATGTGCTATGTGGGTAGAGTAGAAAATTTCCTGATTAGAAAATATATTTTAGCATTTTACTAGCTGAAAATATCAAATATTATCATGTCAAGGAGGGTTATTTAAACATTGGCTTTCCTTTCAAGGTATGTACCTATGACTCAATGCCCTAACTTTTCACTGAAAGAGAACTCAATGAGTCAGAAGTTATTCCAAGGAAAAATACAGCTTAACCCATGGAGTTTGGCACACAAAAAAATCACCTTTAGATTGCAGGGACACAGAAGTTCACCTTAGAGATAAAAAGTCATCCACCAATGCCCTTATAATGACAGACTCATTTTGACAAAAAATAATGGAGACTATTTTGAGGTGGTTTGGGGTAACAGCGGGGAGTAGGGACATTTCAATGAGATCAAATTTATTGCTACATAGATTTAAAACTGAGAAATATGTGTGACAGCATGTCTGCATAGAACTTCCAAGTATATTACAACACATGAGGCAGTAGAAAAAAAACACCGATTTTTAGGCAGACATTCATATGATATTATCACCTTTATTCGGCACCATTTTCTTGAGATTTATAAGTTGTCTACCTGCTTCTAGAAAGCAACTTGAGACTTAGAAAATGTGAGTTATTTATACAAGGTCACACATTTATTCTGAGCAAGGAGGTTATAAAAGTCTTAGATGTTTATCAGTTATGTCAAAAGAAAATTATACAGAATGTACATACAGTGCTAAATAGATATAGTAAATTGTTATGAAACAATGATAGCATTTTAAGAATTTTAAGATAAATATTTTACAAATGTTTACCTTTTCTTCCTTATTCTTTAGATGGCTATAAGATTTCAGAATTACCCCAGTAGACATACCATACTGACAGTATAAACAAAAGTTTTGCCTGATGACTACAAAAAAAAAAAAATGATAACCAATTCATAAGAAATTGAAGATGTCTCTACCAAAAAATTAATTTTAAATAAAAATGCATGCAGTTTTGAGAATTTGTAAGATATTTTATTTTTTTCTATTAAGGAAATATTCTTTTAGATTTATAACCAAAACAAAATATTAACTGAGGACCAACCAGTCTTGGAAACACACTTAGATATTTCAGAGAGTTTCCTTTAACTTCTGTTATGTGGAAAACTTTCAGAAACTATTTTTAGAGATCAAATGAGGACCACTTTGAAAAGCTCAGCTTGATTAAGAACAGACAACACACATTTAGAGAATAAAAGGAATCACTCACTACTTTTGTGAAATTCTTCAGGGACTTCACTCCAGGTAGACAAATGTGGGAAAGGAGTTAAAGCGGATTTTAAACTTAGATGTTTGGAAAGCCTTTGACAAAATTCTTTGCAGTCATGTAAGATCAGTGGAAAGGATCAATGAAACTAATAGTAAATTGGCTCACTGTTCTGAACAATGATTTATGGAAAGGAAACAAAGATACTAGAAATAGGTTTTTGTGGTCCAAACCAATTTTTAAAATTCTGTTTCTTCATAGGTCAAAAACAAATGCCACACTTTGAAAAAGAAAAGGAAAATACATTTTTGTTGGAGATGATTTCTAAGCATATATTTTATAGTAAACCATAAAATTAAAGTTTATATAAGACTTTGATGACAAATAGTATGTGTGTATGTGTGTTCATATTTGAGAATTTTGTCATTAAAATGTTAGTTGATGTTAGTTAAAATGCTTTAAGAATATATTAATACATACAAATATTAAAGTAATACTAATAATCGATCACTTGAGCCATCATACTTACATTATCACAATAATTTTTATTACTTATTTTATCATAACTGCAGTAATGTGAATATAGCTTATTTCATTGATTGAGATAAAGCAAAATAATTTGATTTAACAATAATAAGAAACCAAGAAGCAAGTCACAGGGAATCTGTCTGTTTTAATGGTTTTCTTCCAACAAACATAGCAGTATTTGGGGTAGTAAAATCTCAAAAAACCTTTGTGAATAAATGAATGTAACCAAACAAATAAAATAAAATGGCACTACAATTGGAATGTGCATTGAAATATCAGCTTATTGTGCTAGAAGTTTGCTTTACAATTCAGCTCCTCCCAATTTTATATTACATGATTATTTAGAAAAAGAATGACTAAGTTGTGGAACATAATAGAGCACAGACTAAAAAAAATCAACTTTTATTTCTAAACTCTGCTTTACAGGAAGGAAGGGGAGTGCTCACTTGCCAGGAACCATCTCAACTCAGCAGCTTATACAGCAAAATTGCAGTTCTTTATTTTTAAATATTTGAATAATCCCAAAATACATTTAAAGATTTATTTTTTGATCAACAGTAGAGGAAGCATCTCAGAATTCTCAGAGAAAACGAGGCATTGTGTCACTCCACAAGTCATGGAACAAGTTTTTCATATTATAAATAAGAAAAAATAAAATGATTACTTGAAAGAGTGCTTGTAATATGTGATCGAAAGAAATCACAGCTAAGTGTCAAGTCCACCACTGAGGATCTATAAAAAAATTATGAATTTTGTCTAGGACGGTAAATACTGAAGTTTTATAAAGAAATTTCAGTATTTGACTGATAAGTAGAATATTAAGGATTTTTTTTAAGTTTTAGAATGTTCTATGTTTAGTATGAGAATGTTATGGTAGAAATTATGATACAATAGTGATAATTCCATATTAAATACTGGCATCCAAGGCATTGCACAAAGTACTTCGTGTTCCTTGCCCCATTATTCATTAAAGAATTCTATGCAACAGTTCCTTTTATCATTCACATATACAAGCTGAGAATACTGAGCTAATAAGATTAGAAGTGAGATTTATTTTCAACTCTTTTCTAACTATGAGCCAATGTATTTACTCTCTATGTTATACTGCCTTGACATTTCCTTCTAAGAAGTTAGTGAAAATTAGCACAATTAACATACCAGCTATATAAGTGAACTGATAGCTGTACATTTTTATTAACTCTTGATAGATCTTAATGAAGGATAGCATCGTCTTCATAGTTATAACTTCTAAATGACTTCAAGCTACCAGGCACATCACAGAGAAATTTAGCTGAATCAGGAAATCATGATGAACTTTATTGTACCATTAAAATGTAAAACTTCTAGAACAACAACAATAATACTGTACATTAAATTTCCTAGAATCTTAAGGAAAACAAACTTCATAATTTAATGTCAAGTTTATTTGTTTTGAACTGAGATTATGCACTTCTGTTTTCCATTTCCTTTTATTTTTATTTTCATTTCTTGTTCTTTTTGACACTAATTACTACATATGGTAAGAATCTCTTTCTTTTCCAATTATATCTCTTTTACTTTTTCCACAAAGTTAAATACAATTTACAAACTAAGGTCATATTAATTTAGGTATATTCTATTACTAAAAGATTCCTTCTCTTATTGTTCTGGACAATGAAAGAAATATAATAGTCTCACATAAAATATCTTATTTTCTTCACCCACCCCATATATTTAAAGTACTAGAGAAGAGGAGAGAAACTTCAGGGCTAGCATCAAGAAAAAAGAAAAAAAAAAAAAAAAACAACTAAAATTGAAAAATTAATCTTCCAATGTTTTCTTTTATTTTAAAGATTTTTCTACCCAGGCAGTCTCTTTTTACCCCAAATATAATCAGGCAGGCATGTAGAATAGCTGTTTGCTCACTCATCAATTTGTTCATTTATTTTTTTATTCAAAATGTATTTATTTGAGTGGTGACTTATGTTTTGTACTACACTAAGTGCTGGATAGAAAATGATAGGCAAAATTATTTTCATTTCAGATTATTTTAATAGTTCTAATGTGTTAGTACTTTTAGTATTTCTGGTATTTATTTTAGTATTTTTAGATGCCTTCAGCTAGGCTCAAGCAGGATAGCTATACTGATGCTAGCTGATAGTCATAACAGTCGTTCTCAAAATATCTGTTATAAGGTTAAAAAAAAATCAGAGAATTCACAAAGATCTAGTTTTGTCTTGTGTCTATGCCATTACCTACTGCATGACCTTAGGAAAAATTTCTAACTGCTCTAGGCACCAGTGTTCTTGCCTTTGAAATAGATGCAATAGTTATACCAATGGCATGCTGTGAGAAACCAAGGAAATAATGTATATCAAATATTTTACATTGATACTACACAGAAGGCAGTCAATACATTCATTTATTTATTTTAAAAAGCGGAGTGCACAATTGTAGTATCTGCTCTCCCAGACTCATAATCAGGTTAAAGAGGTAGAGACTCAACAAATAGTTGCCTGATAAATTATTTTATTTAAACTGTGATGAATGCTAGTGGTTAGCTAAGTTGTTTGATAGATTAGGAGATAGGGAGACTGCAGGACAGAAGTATAGATCAGAGACAGTTTAGTTCAGTAAATGGTAGTTAATCTTTAATCAGAAGAATAAGAAATAGGGAGTTGTGGAAAACAAAATGTGCATAGAAAAATATAATGCAGGATTTGTTTATCTCTTAGGTCATGTAGTAGTTTCCTATTACTGCTGTGATAAATTACCACAAACTCTGTGCTTAAAACAACACAAATTTATGATCTTATTATTTTGTAGATGAAGTCAGACAAGTCTCTTGCTGGGTTAAAATGAAGGCATCAGCAGGGCTGCATTTCCTTCTGGAAACTCTATAGGAAAATGCCTATCTTTGTCTTTTCCAGCTTCAGGAGGTTATCCTTGGATTCCCTTGACTTTCCCTAGCATTCATTTTCCTCTAGCCTTCAAAGACAGCAGCGTCAATCAAATCTACTCTTTCTTATGCTACCAGTTCTTTGATTCTTTTTTCTGATTGCCTTTTCACTGTTAAGCATCCTTGTTATTATATTGGGCACAACAGTGTAATCTAGAATAATCTCTATTTTAAGGTCATAATTTGCTATTTTAATCATATCCACAACCTTAATTCCTTTTTGCTATGAATGATAACATCTACGTGGGTTCCACAGATTTGGATGAGAACATCTTTGTGGGATGGGACATTCTTCTTCTTATTATTTTAATCTCTTTACCAGGTTGCACAATGGGTTACACCTATCATCCTAGAAATTTGGGAGGCTGAGACAGAAGAATCATTTGAAGCCAGGAATTTACGGCCAGCTTGGGAAACACAATAAAACTCCCTCTTAACAAAAAATAAATAAACAAAAATAAAAATTACCTGGATGTGGTGGTACCCATCTGTATTTCCAGCTACTCAGGAGGTTGAGGCAGGAGGATCACTTGATCCCAGGAGGTCAAGGTTACAATGAGCCATAATCATGTCACTGCACTTCAACTTGTGTGATGGAACAAGACCCTGTGGTTTTTTTTCTTGTTGTTTTCCTTTGTTTTGTTTAATCTGTTCACTTATAGTCTGAATGAATTGAGGGAAAGGCAGTGTACACATGGAACCACAAATTATAAGCCTGCCACAATAATTTTAAAAAATGATGATGGCATGCTCTAGGGGTTGTGAGTGAAACAAAGAAACATAGGATTAGATTTAAGAGGTATTTTAGAAGATGAGTCTGTTACTTTTGGTAATTGATTTAATGGAAGTGACTGTTGAGAGAAAAGAGAGTATTAAGTATAAATTCTAAGTTTCTGAATTTAACTGATGGATGGAGGAAAATTTTCATCACTGAAACATTGATTACAAGAATGAATCACTTTTTGAGAAAAGTAATAAGTTAAAACTTGCATGTGTTGAATTTGAAGTACCAATTCAATTAAATGAAAATGTTATTTGACAATGGAATATGCAGATCAGGTACCAAGAAATATGAATGTGAATGTTGTGAACATAATGATAGCAAATGAAAGCATAGAATTAAATCATGTCACCTGCAAATAGGCTGCAGATTTATAGGAGAAAACTAGAAAATGGAGATTTTAAAAAGAGAAAACTGTCAATAGTATGAAATGTTTAAGTTCAAAAAATATGAAGACAGAAAAATTTCCTAAAATGTCTCTTTCCTCAGGTAAATTCTACTTACACTTCTTGTAAGCAAAATGTAGTGTTAGATACTAGTTGCAAAAATATGAAAAGGGCATTCAAGTCTTACTTAATAAACTCATGGACTAGTGGGAATAATTCTGTCTACAAGTTTAATTGAGCATATGGTGACAACTGAGGTAAAGTCGTACACATAGGGTGCCATGAAAGTGCAGAATAGGAGACATGTTGCCCAGACAACAGAGGACGCCCACCATAATTATCAACATATGATAAAGTGTAGTTTAGATGAAGAAGAAAATCATATCCAAAGGAACCCACATTAGTAAATGCATGAAGGAACTGTGACTGAATTAAAATAGGCAAAAACAAAATGTTCAGATAACAAGGGAAGGTCACAGTATTTAGGACTTTATTCTCAAAGCTAAGGAGCTTAAAATTCAATCCTACATGATGAAGAACAATTGACAGATTATAAAAGGTGGTATGAAATGGATTAGTGCAGCTACAGTGTGTAGATCGTTTTTATTTTTTTTATTTTTTATTTTTTATTTTTATTGTTTTTGAGTTGGAGTCTCACTTGGTCGCCCAGACTGGAGTGCAGTGGCCTCTCCCGGCCACCACAACCTCGACCTGCTGGGCTCCGGCGATCCTTCCGCCTCAGCCTTCCAGGTAGCCGGAATTACAGGCATGCGCTACCACACCCGGCTGATTTTTTGACTTATTGTAGAGATGAGGTCTCGCTGCCCAGGAGGGTCTCAAACCCGCGGGCTCAGGCAATCCACTCACCTCAGCCTCCCAAAGGCGCGGGATTACAGGCTGAGCCACTGAGCCCGGCTTGTAGATCGTTTTTAGAAGGCACATCATAGTGAAAAGACATAGGGGCTTCTAGGTGTAATTCTGGCACAATGATGTGAAAACTTCAAAGAGAAAGAAGCAGAATTTAGAAACTTACCAGGCAAAAGACAGTAGAATGTGATTCATTGCATTGGAGGGAGGGGAAGAAGAGATTTAACATGACTCTGAATTTTCTTGATTGGACAACAAGGTGAAATATATTAACATTAAACAGAAAGGAATAAAGTAGGAAGTCAAGATTATCATGGAGTGAAAAAATGAGATCATTTATAACAAATGTAGAATTTAACATTCTTATAAATTCAAGAATGCTGCATTTAAGCATACGTTAGCAACGTCTAGCAAACATGTAGACATCAATTTTAGGGGGAGGGACAAGATTAGTGACAGGAAAAAATGAGATCATCCAGAGAATATATACAATATGAGGAGAATAACAGGTTGAATATGGAAACTCTGATGAACCCCAGTGTTCAAATTACTTCTGGAGGAAGAAATAGAAAAAGAAGGCAAGCAGCAAATGGCCAGATACATTGGAAGAGGATCAGTAAGAAATGGTATTAAAAAAGGTTTGGGTAGGAACCAGTTTCAGAGAGAGTAAGGGAAAGAGTGGTCAGCACTTCTTGCAGAAATTTGAGGAGAAAAGTGCCCACAGGGCTACACAATACTACAACATACTGCTCCATCATCGCTGTAAGGACCTAAATAGAAAACACAATTTAAGTGCTAAATTGACTGTAAAACAAAACAAAAATCAAACACACAACAATCACAACAACAACAACAACAACAAAATCTCCTGGAATCGGATATTTTGTAACTAGCAAATGTTCCAATTACAATAAACAAGCAAGCCAGTTATGAAAAGAAGAGCATCAAGTGTACCATTTGGTAACATTGTACAAGAATGAAAGGATAGGGCCCAGGAGATCTGATCAAGTGTTTTCAGAGAGTGAGAGAGTAAATGAAGCAAAGGCAGTGGGAGCCTTTTACCTAGATCTCAGCAAGACATTTGATAAATTGTTATCTAAAATGCAACGAAGGAAAATCAAGGATTTTTGAATCAATGTTATAACAAGCTAGAAAAGAAGATGAGTGGATGAGGAAATTTACAGCAAATGGTAGTAAGTTGTGTTTGAAGAAGGAAACAGCATGATTCCTTTGAGCTCAATGCTATTATGCATTCCACTTAATTCCCATAAAACAATTGTCAGAGAAGAACCACAATCAATGCTGGCACTAATCTGAGCCCTTGTTGGCAGCATAACTATTGTGATTCACTGTCTAAATTAATTCCAATTAGACTGTGTTTCTGTGGACCAGTTCATCTTAAATTATAATGTTGTGCTTTTTATTTTAGTTATTATTATAGATTCATAATGTAGCTTAATCAATAGTCATTCAAATATAATGAACAGCAAGAGAACAATGGTGCAATTTTTTTTAATGGTGTGCTTATAAAAATCATAACAGAGGACTTTTATAAGGACAGTTGCCATATCTTGGGTGTTTGCTTTGCAAGAAAGCAAAGGAATCAACTCAAAAGACAGTTTCTCAGAAGGGACTAAGATAAAGACTGGGGAAATGATCCAAATAATCATTATCATATGCGATTTAAGCTGGAAAGGAAAATGTGAATAAAAGCCAAAAGGATGGAAACCAGGAAAACCAGATGACAGAGACTGGAGAATTTCCATGAGGATTAGGGAAATTCTAAACTCAGATATTTGTATTCTAAGACCAGTGTATTTTCTAGACTTAACATTTGTTATATTAATTTGCATCTTAAAATATTTTTTGCATTACCCCTATAGTTTTTTGTTTTTTGTTTTTTTTTGAGTTGTAGTCTCACTCTGTCTCCCAGACTGGAGTGCAGTGGCCGCTCCCGGTCACCGCAGCCTCGACCTGCTGGGCTCCTTCCGAGTAGCCGGAATTACAGGCATGCACTACCACGCCTGACTGATTTTTTGATTTACTGAAGAGATGAGGTCTCGCTGTCTAGGTGGGTCTCGAACCCGCGGGCTCAGGCAATCCACTCACCTCAGCCTCCCAAAGGTGTGGGATTACAGGCTGAGCCACCGAGCCCGGCTACCTTTATAGTTTAACGTTAACAAAAATGACACTTCTGAGACCTGTTCCTAACATCACCCTCCAAAAATCTATCCATGACATTACATACCCACAGTGGATTAACACATGTCAGATATGTCTTCATTTTGCCTTTTCTAAACCCCAAATCAAATAACACTACACATATGTTTATTTACTCATTGATTATTTAATGAAAGTCTATTTTGCCCTGGTACTATTCAAGATCTTGGGAATTCAAAAGTGAATACACAGATCTCTATAGTCCTAGGTTTATATTCTAGTGAAAAACAAACATACATGCCAACAGACACATACGAGGGAGGACCCCCCCAAAACAGGAATTTATTTATAAAAAATTCTATATTTATTTTTACATTTTAACTTTCAGTCACTTTCAGAGTACTCTCCGTTTGATGCAATACACCTATTGACATGCTTTTTCCACTGCTCAAAACAGTTTTTGAGCATGTCAATTTTGATGCCTTTTAGTTCTTCTGTGTTTTTTGTTTCACCTCTTCCACATCAGCAAAACGTTTACCTCTGAGAACTTTTTTCATCCCCAGAAACAAACAAACAAAAAGTTAGTCAGGACAAGATAGAGAGGGAGGAGCATGGGAGTCATGCCATTTTTTTCAAAAACTGCTGAACATTCATTGGTGTGGGCAGGTTGTTTGTGTAAATTGCCCATCATGAAATGGGCAAACTCATGAATAGAATCTCAAAACATAAAAAGAAATAAAAACTTACTGAAGCCAAACGCAGTCTCTCACAACAATGCTAGCTGGTACACTGATATCGACAGGTTCCTAGACCACTTGTCCAGCAAGAGAAGCTTGTACTACAAGGGACCCACCCTCCAAATGATAAGTTTGGCTTTTGAGGAATCCCCTGCTGTAACTGCATGAAACATGGTTGGTATAAATACACTAAGATAAGCACATTTTAAAAGGTAATATAGAGATGTGATTTTTGATAATGGCAAGAACTAGTCTGTTTGCTGAAGTAATACTTGAGCAGGGGTATGTATTTAGTGAGGGAATAAGTCATATGATGTCTAAATTAACACCTTTCTAGGCAGAGGTTCAACGTGCAAAGGCACTGAGGCAAGAATATACCTTGTCAGTCAGAAGAACAGCAAGGAGGCCAGTGTGGCTGGAATGTAACGTGATGGAAAATGGAATCAGAAAAATATTGGTGGGTGAAGCAGAAAAATGAATTCCTGTAAAATTTTGTGGGGCATGGTTAAAGGTAAAGATTTTAGATTTCATTGTAAGAAGGGAAGCCATTGAATAGTTTTCAGCAGAAAAGTAATATGATTTGAATTATGACCTTAAAGGACATTGTCCAGTTAATGTACAGCATATAAACTATAAATGAATACGTATGAAAATGAGGAGTCAAGTTTATGCATACTAACTAGGGTTTACAACCTCTGTGGCTTCCCATAAGCTTTACAGTCCAAGTACAGCCTTTGTTCTTCTTGTCAAAATCTCCATACCTACTAGTTAGGTCAAATTAACCTTTAATCTCACATATGAGAATTAAAAAATCAAATAGGTACAAAAAAATATGTTTCCTTTGTTAAGCCTTTGTACTTATTAGTTTATTTTGCAATAAATAACAAGATTTCTGGATCAAAGAACAGATCAATTATTTGGTCAAGAGCATCTTAACTCTGGTTGTCCCTACAGTTACCCAAGGGTCTGAGGTTACTTGCACTTGAAGATGGGGTTTTGACATTTGTTTCTCCTCCCCTCCAGAGAAAAGGGAGGATACCTTGTGAGGTAAACAAATTCTTTCTGGGGGGAGAAGGAAATGTCTGTATGACACCAACTTGAAAAGTAAGCATGTGACTCTGAAGAGAAGGATGTGTATCTCTTTGGAGGCCTCTTTCTTTGGGGATACTGTTTAATCGTCCTTTAATTCAGACATCAGTGCTTTTTGCTCAGAAAGTCCTTACCATACAGAAATGTGAGAAGATTCATGAGGCTTTGTTTTCTGCCCACATCTTTGATTACATCTTCTCAGTTTCCCCATTTTCACCATGCTGCAGCTCCAACTGCTGTACAATCCTTCCAATCTGAAGGCCTTTGCCATTTATTCCCACTGCTGCATTGCTCTCTCCTCCAGAACTTCATGTGGCTTTCTCCCTGATTTCATTTAGAACTCAGTTCTACATCTTTGGAGAAATCATCACTGCTCAGTCCATAGCAAAGCTCTCTCAGAGACCTGCTTTTCAGTCCTGCTGTAATTCTATCTGTACCTGAAAGTATACATTTTTGTGTTTGTTCATGGATACCCAAATAAGGTAAGGTATGGTGTAGGATTTTACCATCTTAGACATATCTACATTCCCGTCATATAGAAATCAATCAGCTTCAATGTGTGAGCATCTATCTTGTGTTGGACTATATTCCAGAGCATATAATATGTAATTTTTAAAACAAATTGTTACCACAACTCTATCAATCAGTGATTATACAACTTCACACAATCAAGAAAAAATGAATGCTTAAATTAACCCTACAAAGCAAAATGGCTAGAATATAAAAAGTAGGATATTATTCCGTTCTTCTCTTAGGCAGTGCTTTTCACTGTTAATATTGGTTTATATCTCTAAAAAACATTCAACTCTATAGCAATACATCTCCCATTATATTATATATTATATCATCATGTAGAAATATTATAATCTCTGCTATATTTATATAACCTTCATGTAGATTATGATATTATAATATGTATGAGATTATAACATAGATACTGTCTTGAAACTTTATTTTACTTATTAGCCTGTCTCATAAATAAATATATAAAATATATAAATATATACATAAACAATTATGTAATATTTAATTATCTTTGTAAAATTTAAGAGACATATTTTCTTGATATTTGTTTATTTTGTATAAATACTTATCCATGGTTTTGTGTCAGCCAGTGACATGAAAGTTTAAAATAAACTTGGCTATGAATTTATGCTACCAAACAACTTTTGAATTTTGATTTTTAAAATTTTGCTTTGCCTTAGGGCAAAAACAACAATCAATAAACATAAACATGCCAATTTGGCTGATGGTTCTATTTGTCATTTTAATTAATTGTTTGGTATCATAATTTTATGTAGCCTAGAGTGTATTATTCAAATTTCCATCCGCCTTGAGCCTAGGTAGAGAGGGAAATGTCATTTACAGTGATAGAGAACACAACACATGAGAGAAAAGAAGATACATCTGACAAAGGCCACAATGGTGTAAGTCTGCACCATGTCAATTTTGAGATGCTTGCAGGGTAGTAAGGGAATACATAGAAAAGGCAGTTAGATATGTAATTCTACAGTTAAGGAGAAAATATGGACTGAAGCATAGAGTTGTTAGTTATTGATTATATAAGTAAAATTACCAAGGATAATACATAGAATAAAAGATAAGTTCTATTACTGAACATTGAGAACACTAACAGTTATAAGCAGAGCAATAGATACCCATAAAGGAGAATAAGAGCAGGATCCTGAAAATAGGGAGAGTATGACTTCACAAACACTGAGTGAATGGACAATTTTGATATTAATGGAGTATTTGATAGCGTAAAATATCAAAAGCCAAATGACATAAAGATTGAAAAATGTCTAATGATCTCAGTGGCAAGCCTATCCTTACTGACGTTGACTATGACCTTTTCAGTGAATTGGATGAGACAGATGCCAGACCACAATGAGTTATGGAGTATATTGGAGGTGAAAAATGAGACACTAATTATGGGTAATTTTTTTTCAAAAAGTTATCTGCTAGGAGAGATGCTAATTAACAGAAGAAGGATCTTGGTATGTCAGAAGAAATGGAATCCAAAGTAGAGTGGATTAAAAAAGGAGCATTCCTTCTATTCTTTCAGGAATGGAGGAAGGAAGAACAAATGAGTGAGGGATAGAAAATTAAAGATAATGGCCTATCTGAAAAGCAGAACTATATATACTGAAAACCTGTGACTTTATATTTTATTAAACTATACTCTGCATAGAATTATTTAAACTTTTTTCTTAGCCTCTAGTCAAGTAAAACTCAGATATTGATGCACAAATAGGTCTAAAAAAACTACACCATCTTATTCTTGTGTAGTTGCTTTTAAGAATGTCTATGTTGGATAATACAAGAAACATACTCTCCTACAGTCAATTAAAGATGGGTTTCCTCTTTTACTGTAGGGTTTACAGTTTGTGTCTTCCATCCCAATGTTAACATGTCTAGAAAATTGAAATCATATTATATACATCAGTGACTGTTAAACTTTTTTGGAAAAGGGCCAGATAATATATATTTCAGGGTTTGCTGGTCATATGATCAGACGTAACTACTCAGCTCTACCATTATCGCATAAAAGCAGTCATAGAAACACAAATTAATGAACAAGATGGTGGTTCAATAAACCTGTATTTATAAGGAAACTGGATTTAGGCTCTGGGCAGCATTTTGTCAATTTCTGAGCTACATCCTGATAATTAAAATGAGATCTGATATACACACAACAGAATACTGTTTAACCCATAATAAAACTTCTGAAAATATTTGATATTTTAAATGTTTCCCTGTGTTTGGGCTTTTCAACTGCTCAAAAAATAAAGATAAGGGAGGAGAATTAATATTTGAGGACTGATTCTTTACACTAGAACATTTACATTTCCACTGTAAATGTGTTTTGAGTGTGCAAGACACTGTACATGTGTTTATTTTTTATTCTCATCAAAATAAATATTATTTTAATAGCTAACATTCATCTGTAGCAGTTAGAATTCTATATGACAATAAACGATTTGTACATGTCATGTAAACCATCTGAGTTTATTAATTCTTATTTTTGTTCATTCGGAGTTTTCCATGGCATCAACACCAAAAAATTATCTGTATTGTCCATACAGTGCAGCAAGCACTCTTGCTTTTTGTCAAATCATCTTATTCAGTCTGATGATGTCTTCAGTTGTGCATTATTTCCATAAGCAAATTTATTTGTTTTGTCTATAAATATAAAATAGTTTTTAAAAATTTTATTAGCTTTTATTTTTGTACACTATATCTAGAAATACAGGTGAAATGTATACTTAGATTTTTATTTTTATTTGTATAGTTTTTAATTTACATCACATTACAAAATATAAATATGGTTGATTTTAAAAATTTCATTATTTTTACCTTTTTACTTGAATAAATGATTATTGGCTTTTGGTTGCAACACTTAACTCAAACTGTGATTATTTATGCAATGTCATAATAATAATAATTTAGTTACAATTGTTAGAAATGGCAATTTCTAAAAGCAAAAAAAAATTATATTAAGTCTAATAATTAAAGAGAATTAATTCACTTATATATTTGAAGAAAAGATATTGCAAATATTTTGACTATACTTGAGTATGAGTGCTATTTATGATTTGTAAAATTTTCAAACTTCCCTTCTAAAGTCATGATTTAAATTAATACTTAAATGATTTTATCTGTTAATTGAATTTTTACTATTTGAGTTTTCTAATGCCATTTGTTCAAACATGTTTCTAGGTTTGAAAGCTACCCAAAAATAGATTTTGAAAATGTAATTTTCAAAAACTTTAAAGGTCAAGATATTCCCTCAGTATTTTATACTTAAATACATTTAATTTTAAAGATACTCACCTTTCCATCATAATGAATAATGTTTTGACTAAAGTTGGAGTTCTCTCAGATAATAATATACTATCATACTCAAAATTTTTCTTATGTCACTAATTGGTAAATATGAAGATTGTCTTGTGCCCCAGTGATTGTTCTGTTCCTCAACCTGACTATTTTATTTGCATGGAAGTGTTATCACATGAAACAAAGATGCCAAGCAAACTGAAATCAACCCAACTTCTCCATAGAACTGATGTTTATTTATTTATTTTGTGTATAGACATAAAAATTGACCCTCATTGTCTTAAAACTTAAGAAACTTATATTTGCTTTATCTGAATTTCTTTCTTAAAAAACTGACCATAAGCCTTCCTAGATAGTATTCAAGAACAAAACTTACCTATTACTAAATCTGGACAATCATATGCCAGACACTCATCCATTATGACTGCCTAACAGACAACCTGCTGCCTGTTCAACATAGTGTTGGAAGTCTTAACTAAAGCAATCAGGCCACAGAAGGAAATCAGGGGTATCCAAATAGGTAAAGAGGAAGTT
Source organism: Carlito syrichta (assembly GCF_000164805.1). Lineage (NCBI taxonomy): Eukaryota > Metazoa > Chordata > Mammalia > Primates > Tarsiidae > Carlito > Carlito syrichta. The sequence continues at coordinate 1,158,297 of NW_007247378.1, forward strand.
CAGCTATCTGTCTTTGCAGACAATATGATCCTACACCTTGAAAACCCAAAGGAGTCCATCAAAAACCTCCTTGCACTGATAAACCACTTTGGTAAAGTTTCGGGGTACAAAAATCCATGTGCAAGAGACATTGGCAATTCTAAACACCAGCAACAAACAGGCAGAGAAGCAAATAAAAAGCACAACCCCATTAGCAAAACACACACACACACACACACACACACACACACACACACACACACACACAATACCTTGGTATCTACCTAACCAGATAAGTGAAAGACCTCCACAATGAGAAAGCCAAACATTGCCCAAAGAAGTCAAAGATGAAACAAACAAATGGAGAAAAATCCCCTGCTCATGGATTGCAAGAATCAATATTATCAAGATGTTCATCCTACTCAAGGCAATCAACAGATTCAATGCAATGTCCATCAAATTAACAATATCATTCTTATCAGAGCTGAAAATGACAGTACAGAAATTCATGTAATGAATTTCTTTTACTGTAATGATTTCCTCTTTTGCTGTAATGGTTTCCTCTTTTGCTGTAATGGTTTCCTCTTTTACTATAGGATTTACAGTTTGTGTCTTCCATTCCAATATTAACATGACTAGAAAACTGAAATCATATTATATACATCAGTGGCTATCAAACTTTTTTGGAAAAGGGCCAGATAATAGATATTCAGGGTTTGCTGGTCATATGATCAGATGTACCTATTCAGCTCTACCATTATCACATAAAAGCAGTCATAGAAACACAAATTAAAAATCAAAAAACAGCACAAATAGCCAAAACAATCCTCAGCAGGAGGAACAGAAGCAAAAACTCAATCTCTTAACCAACTCATCTTCAACAAAGCCAGCAACTACTACCACTGGGAAGAAGAGACTTTATTTAGCAAAATTTCTAAGCTTGGGAAAACTAACTGACCACATGCCCAAAGAATGAAGTGGGACCCCAGCTACACCATATACAAAAATCAACTCTAAATTTATCAAAGACCTACATATAAAACCTCAAACTACAAGAATCATAGAAGAAAACATAAAAGACACACTTATGCACTTAGAAGTAGGCCACCAATTCATGATTAAATCTCCAAAAGCAAATGATATAAAAGATATGATAGACACATGCAACATTATCAAACTGAAACACATGAAACAAAGATGCCATCCTTTAGAACATAGCACCCTGAAAGGAGTGCTGAAATAATTTTTGAAAGAAATAATATCTTTAGACAATTTTCTAAAGGCAAAGCATTTCATTATTTCATATATTGTCAATAGTAATAACCCATATTTATTTGCTGTTTAAATGTCAAATTCTGAGCTAAGCTTATTATCTAATCTAATTGTTCTGCAACAAGAGAGTGGAAAGATAATTCACAGAACAGGAAAAACATTGTTAATTATGTTTATGACAATGGCATAACATTCAGTATCTAGAAAGAACTCAACTAAGCCAAAAGGAAGCAACAATACCATTTAAAAAGTGGGCAAAAGAGATGAATAGACACTTCTCAAAAGAAGACATATGAACAGCCAATAGGCATTTGAAAAAATGCTCACCCTCTTTAGTCATCAGAGAAACACAAATTAAAACCATATTGAGATGCCACCTAACTCCAGTAATGGTGGCCATCATTAATAAATCAAAAAACAACAGATGCTGGTAGAGGTGTGGAGAAGGGGGAATGCTTCTACACTGACAGTGAGAGTGTAAATTAGTCCTACCTCTATGAATTACAGTGTGGCAATTTTCAAAAGAACTAGAAATTGACCTTCCAAATGACCCAACATTCTCCCTTCTGGGAATATAACTGGAAGAACTTAAATTGTTATACAAAAAAAGATTCCAGCACACACATGTTTTTGTCACACTATTCACAATAGCAAAAACATGCTACCAGCCCTGCTGCCCATTGAAAGTGGACTGGATAAAGAAAATATGGTACATATACATGATAGAGTATTACACAGCCATATAGAAGGACAAAACTATGAACTTTGCAGCAAACTGGATGGATTTAGAGTCTATCATACTTCGTGATCTATCACAGAAACAAATAACTCAGTATCACATGTTCTCATTCACAAGTGTGTCCTGAACATTTATCACAATGCTACAAGGGAGGAATTGGCAGTCACGGGACACAGTCAGGAGAGGGAGGGAGGGGATAGGGTATATGGTATCACAAAGGGTACCTGATCCTGAAACAGGGGAAATGAGAACCAATTGGAGGCCCAAAATTCACCTGCTCATAGACTACTCTAATTCTGACTTGTACTCCCCATATTAATAATAAAATAGAGAAAGAAAAAAAGGAACAGTCATGAATCTCAAGGTACTAAAAGTAAATTAAAAAGTGAGAACATCGGCCGGGCTTGGTGGCTCAGCCTGTAATCCCGCACCTTTGGGAAGCTGAGGTGAGTGGATTGCCTGAGCCAGCGGGTTCGAGACCCGCCTGGGC